>NC_046665.1:32329549-32330576 GCF_010883055.1 Belonocnema kinseyi | reverse complement strand
TGCAATTGTTTGGTTGAAATATGAACTGTACATATTCTTAGGCTTAAAACTCGATTATTTCACTAAGAGTTGAATTAATTTGTAAAAAAATACTGTTATTTTGAACAAGGTTTTATGATTATGGTTAAAAATTTAACTATTTGGTTGAAAGTTTAACTCTTTGATGGAAAACTCATATTTTTCGCTGAAAAAAATCAACTTTTTGTAGATAATTCGTTTTATTGACTTTAAAATAAATAATTTCGTTGAAAATTCATGTATTTTGCTTGAAATTGGTCTTTTTTTGTTTATCATTAATTTTCTTGGTCGAAAATTCCTTTTATTGGTTCAAAATTTAACAACTTTATTGAAAATTTATTTTTTCGATTAAATTTTTTTTTTTATCTGAAAATGTAACTATTCTAGGATTGACTAAAAACTAATCGTTTTGATCTGGAGATTGAACTATTCAATTTTTGGTTGAAACTTTATCCTGTATATTGTACTAGTTAAAACACCAATTATTTGATAGAAAATTAATTTAATTTGTTAAAAAGTAAACTTTTTGGTTGAAAATTGATATATTTTGTTAATTATATTTTTTCCTAAAATTAAAAAAACTATAAAATAAAATTTTTTTTTTAAATCTTGCGGATTCTTTTTTTTTTAATTTTTAAAATATTTCCAAATACTCACCTAAAATTTATTTGTCAAAATAAAAAATAATTTTCAATGTTCCTAGCAATCACAACAATTTTTGTTATTCTTTTTAAATACTCTACAATTCTCAAAAAGCTTATTATTTTTTTAAACCTGCAAAAGTCTAAATCGTGTTTCAAATTATTTGAAATAATTTCAAGTTTTAAATTAATTCTGAATCTTCTTTTAAATTAAAGTTGTAGCGTTTAAACTTTATATTCAGCTCATTACAAATTTAACAATTCAAGGTCAAATATTGCTGATAATTAACGAAATTTTCTGTTTTTAATTTAAAAATTTCAAATTGAATGGGTTAAAAATAAAAAAATTTAGACTGAAATAATATTTC
>NC_046665.1:32327788-32329449 GCF_010883055.1 Belonocnema kinseyi | reverse complement strand
ATCGTTCGACAATCCCCAGAGCTAGATGCAGTTGCTCTCTGTTTTTAGCATATATCTTAAGATCGTCCATGTAAAATACATGAGTGACCTTGTACTTTCGATATTGACTTGATCGATATTGTGTAGATTTTCTGCCTTCATGGTTTGAAGGGTTGATCTACTGTCGGTAAGCTACAATCTCTGATGATATAGCAGGTAAATTTTAAAATTTTAAATAATTACTTGTACCATTAACACCTAGCTAAAAATTAGCGTTATGATCTTGAATTAAGAGTTCTTATTCTGATCCCTCTAATAGCTTAATTGGAAAAGCACCTGACCGGAAATCAGAAGTTTTGTGGTTCGATTCCCAATGAAGTGAAGATGGAGTAGGATCTTTTTTTCAAGAAATAATTTTAATTTATAATTGATTATAGAGCTTACAATACCGGAGTTCTTGTTCCAATAACATTGATTTCGAAGTAAACACACATTTTATTAAAATAAATATGAAAATGTAAAAGTAAACCTTATATATGCCACGTAAGATTATTTAATAACTCGGTAAAATAATGGAGATGGCTATATATATATATATATATCCGGTCGAGCGGGGAAATTACGTGCTATACAAGATTTGTGGACCACCGATCTCTTTTCTAACTCATCAATGCTTTTGCAAAATTGATCACAACCAGCCGGGCTAATATCATCCGCAGTCAAAAATAATTGGAACAAATAGGTTGGAAAACCTAAACTCTAACAGGTATACGAACAGGTTCTAATTTTTAAAGGATCAATATCAGAACAATATAATTTAGATAAGAACATGGTACTTTTGATTATAATCCAATCTCTTATAATGTTGTTGAAATTTAAACATCATAAAATTGAGAAAAATCAGTAAGAATTTAAAACAAGGACTAAACAAGCACTTCATTGATTTCATGACGTTGAAATGAGCATTAAACATCTATAGAATTTGATTAAGAGATGTTGAATCTTAAAATTGTTACAACCAGTTCTTTAATTATTTTAGCGCCTAAAGTTAAGAAGTTAAAGTTAGGAAGGTTGTGGCCATTTCAGACTAGCAAAGATTTTTTTTCAATAATAAAAAAGTCCTTTGCGAATATCAATGGTTTCCAGATAAAAACTGTGCTAAAAAATTGAATTGAACAAGAAAAAAAGACGAATTTTCAACAAAATTGTTGAATTTTCAAGGGAAAAGGTCAATTTTTGACCAAGAAGATTAATGTTCTATAAAAACAAAAACGATTTTCCAACTTAACCAATATATACGATTAATTTTTAATCAATCATATAATAGTGACATTTTCAGATAAAGATAAATAATTTTTAACAGAAAAAATTAATTTTAAACAAAGTTGTTGAATTTTCAATCAATCAGATAAATTTTCGACCAAGAAAATTGATGATCTACAAAAAAAGACAAATCTTAAACAAAATACATGAATTTTTAAAGAAATCATTTAATTTTAAAGTAAAAAAGACGAATTATGTACAAAAAGTTGAAAAGAGGACTTTTTCACAAAATAGTTACATTTTCAACAAAATAATTAACTTTTCAATCAATTAATTGAGTTTTTATCCAAACGAGATGAATTCCAAAATCGCCAATTTCTTTAATTTCTTTCAAATGCGGATCAAGATATAAATAATAC
>NC_046665.1:32320986-32327688 GCF_010883055.1 Belonocnema kinseyi | reverse complement strand
CAATCGTGCACCTTCGAGTTTTCAAATTCAGAAGAGGAGAAATGGGTTGCGCGCGCAACGCAGGCATTTATATCGTCTCCTACCATATTCACACGGACATAGGCGTGTCATAGTGTTGGACCACGTCTCGTTTCAGATCTGGGATCACTGGATCACTGATCGAAACCTGTGCACTATCTTCCTGTGACACTGCTGTCAACAGGAAAGCACTGCATTCCAGTGTTGCCAGCATCGACATATAGAAGTGGACCGGTAATGCTGTGGGGAGAACGGTAGTGGACTCTAGACAGAGAAAATACATATGGGACGTTGACCTATCTCTTTCTAAATAAAGCTGATTGGTCGAGAATATTTTCGTTGGGTGAAATTTGGCGCAGCACAGGACTGTGCTTTGTGTCGCGAGAGCCCCAATAATGTGACGTTTATCGCACTTTTCAGAATTGATTTATTTATAATTTATTTTATATAAATATAAAAAATGGTGGTAGTCTGTGTATTTTGTGGGCGTTGTCAAGACGTTTATATGGGGATATGTTTTCATACGTGAGTAAAGTTATTGATTATAGTAAAATAAAAAATGTTGCAACAAAAACAAAACCTCAAAATATGAAGTTTTGTACCTATGTAATACAAATGGTTATTTTTTATGTTATAGAAATATTGTTCAAATTTTCGACAATTTTACATTATTTTTGAACTCACAAAACGATTGTTATTGTAGCATTTTCAATCCAATTTCAAGAAGAATTTAAGGTTACCAAGTTTTTAAAATAATCTATCTGGAACAGGTTATTTCATATGAATTTTCTTTAAAATTCAATTTATTATAACTACAAATTTCTAATGTATTGTTTATCTTTTTTTTTAATTAACCGTTCAGAATATTTAGGCAATACCCGGGGCCACCAATTCACTTGACAGAGTCCTGAAATAGATAAAGGCAGGTTTACATCTCATATATTTTTTCTCTCTGTTGAGCCCATTTCAGTTCTCCCGAAAGCGTTACCGATCCATTTTCATATGTCGATGGTTGCCAGACACCTCAAGCCGAACTATGGAATCGTCTTCTCGAAATTCTGGTACATTATGGTAAAGATATTATAAACCTAGATGCGGCACGTGTATAGTTCGAGGAACTAATTGTAGACGGCGCTCCCGCCGAAATTTTCCGTTCCCCCCATGCCTCTCGACACGAAAATCGCACCAAGCAACTACTTTGCCCCTGCAATCTTCACCCGTCGAACAATTCCATCAAATAGCCGACACTAAGTCGGTGAATACTAAATACTTAAAAATATAAAATACAAATTTTATATCGAGAATTTTGATTGATTATTTGCAATTAATGAATCAATTATTTGAATAAATTTTGCATCAAGAACATATTTATTACGGTACAATATTGTATCATAATAAATATTTTTATCTGCTATGCATCTTTTATGGAAAAAATTAGTCATTTTGCAATTAAAATTTATTGTCTATGAATAATATTATTTTGTTGTTTTGAAAAAGAGGCGGTAGAAATTCTACTAAATGAAACTATACGATTGAAGACATTAAAAGTTTTAATTGATAAGCATATTGAGTTGAAATTTAAAATAATTAATTTTTTTAATAAATATGATCTTACAGCATTCTCGTATGTATAATTAGCGATTCGGAGTTTTTAGATGTAGAGTTAAATTTTATAGGAATACCGCCTCCCTCACGATTATTAATTTAAGTAAACAATAATTCGTAAATTTCTATGTTGGTGTAATTAATTATGAATTAAATAAATTATAATGAAACGATAAACTTAAATAATAAAATTATTTTTTATTTTTTTCATATAATATTTTATAGAAATTTACATATCTTACTATGTATGTAAATTATGTCCCGATTTTTTAAATTGAGAACACTATAATTTCAAAATTGAAAAAATGTATTTTCGAATTTTACTCGAGTGGTTGATCAGAATATATAAATATTTTTCCTTACATTTCTCAATTTAAACTAAAAGGTGAGAAATTATTGGACAGCTTCACAAACATTTATCTCATAATTGTTAGTTCGTAATAAATAATCCGTAAACGAACTATTTATTGTCGCGGGCACATTCTCATCGTGCGCTGTGCCCGTGGCTCGCAAGTTTGAGCGCGCCTGGGGCGCGCGTCTTTTTATTCCTATCAAGAAGTGATTATTAACGAATTTATAGATCTTTTTTAAGATCACAATTTTTGTTGATTCATCTTCTTTCTTATCCTGCACAGCTTGACCAGAAAACGGGATTTTTCATATCTCGTTATTTTTTGTGAAATAAAAATTAGAATTTTCAATTTTACAAGAAAATCCAAAAAGTTTGTATGATAATCTTGTAGGGCTTTTAAAAAGCAATGTTTTTTTTTACTTTTTTCATATCGTACGTTGTTTAGCTTATAATTTTGATTTTCCATTGATATTAAAAATTTTGAAAATGTCATAAGGATAAATTGTTTGGCCTTCTGGGTACTATTAATTGCCGTATATAAAAATTTTAAGTATACAAAAATGGTCCCAAAATTTGTATTTTTATCCAAAATGGCTGTTTAACGAACTCGTCCTTTCTTTTTGGACTTGTCGGACTTTTCGTTTCTTATCATTTCTCAATCATAAATGCTGAGAATGAGAAAAATTAAAGGCCCTTTAATTTTTGTTATTAATTTCAGTTTTTAAATCATTTGAGTTCTTCAAAGTAAACCGCTGTTACTTTTATCTGTAATATTGATATTTTATCCAATATAAATAAAATTGAAAAGTTACGAACTTAGATAACATTTAGTATGTTTCCTTATTATTAACTTTTAAAGAATTGTTCTTTTTTCTCTGTTTTTAAGAAAGCCCCTTTTCTCGTTTTTTTCGCTTGAATCCTTTTTGGTAGAAAGTCTATTATCATATTTGTGGTTCGGAATTCAACTCGTTTGGTTAAAAATTTAAGTATTCAGTCAAATTTTATTAATCTGTAAAAAATGCAACTATTTTGTTAAAAGCTCATCTTGTTTCGTTAGGAATTCAGAAGCTTGGTTAAAAGTTGAACTACTTGTAAAAAAATTATTCTTTTGGTTTTAGATTCACCTCTTTGGTCGAAAATTTAACTATTCTATTTTTAGAAAATTAATCTTCTGCGGATAAAAAGTCATTTTTAGGCAGAACTCTTTTGTTAAAAATGTAACTATTTTGTTGAAAATTCTTTTCTTTTTTTAATAAGAATGGATTTTTTTAGCTAACAAGGTAAACATTTCATTTTTGATTTAAATTGATATTTTTATTAAAAATTAATATTTTCTGATTTAAAATTGCTCCTCCCGACTTTAAAATTAAAAATAATCTATTTTGTTGAAAGCTCATCTTATTTTGGTAGATCATTAATACAATGCTGGAAAATTCATTTCTGTGGTTAAAAATTTAACTATTTTGTTCGCAATTTATCTTCTTTAATTGAAAATTAAACGACTTGGTTAAAAGTTGAACTTTATCATTAAAGATTCATATTTTTGGACTCCCCTTGATCTTTGGGGTTGACTCTTTTGTTGAAAATTTAATTCCTCGAATTAGTTGAAAATAAATCTTTTTTTTTTACATGTAATAATTTTCTTGACATTTTGGGTTTTTTGTTATGTTAGAAATTATTTTTTTGTCTGAAAATTTGAAATTTTACATTTTTGTTAGAAAAATATACTTTATAAGTTTAAAATTTAATTATTTGGTAGAGCATTCTTTTGTTTTGTTGAAAATTCATTTTTTTGGTCGAAAATTAAGTTTCTTAATTTTTTTTACATCGTCTTTTTATTAAAAATACAATTGTTAAGTTCTAAATTAGTATACGAGGTGTGTTAAAAAAATAAGGTGATTTTATGGTTTTCTCAAAAAATATTCATTTATTCCTCAATATTTATGTTGTCCCCTTCAAAGTAATCCCCCTCAAATATAATACACTTGTGCCAACGCTTTTTCCAATCATCGAAGCACTTCTGATAATCATTTTGTGGTATAGCCTTCAGTTCTTTCAGCGATGCAGTTTTTATCTCCTCAATCGTTGAAAATCGATGTCCTTTCATGGGTCTCTTCAGTTTTGGGAAAAGAAAAAAGTCACTGGGGGCCAAATCCGGTGAATATGGAGGCTGAGGCATGACCGTGGTGCTGTTTTTGGTCAGAAAATCTTTCACGACCAACGATGAATGAGGAGGTGCATTATCGTGATGCAAAAGCCACGAATTGCTTTTCCAAAGTTCCGGACGTTTTTTGCGTATCGCCTCTCGCAAACGGCGCATAACTTGAAGGTAATACTCCTTATTGACCCTACGACCTTGTGGTAAGAATTCCTGATGCACTACGCCACGGTAACCAAAGAAGACAGTGAGCAAAACCTTCACATTTGATCAGGATCATTCTTGACTTCATTCAACATCTCCTGAGCGATGGTCATGCGATGGATCTTTTGATCAAAATTAAGCAGTTTTGGAACAAACTTCGCTGACACACGTCTCATGCCCAAAACGTCCGAAACTATAGCATGGCATGAGCCAACCGATATGCCAACATCTTCAGCTACTTCTCTGATGGTAATTCGGCGAATTTACAACACGATTTCTTCCACTGCTTGAACGTTTTAATCTGTTGTTAACGTGCTGGGACGTCCAGGGCGAGGTTCGTCTTCGACATCCTCTCGGCCTTCTTGGAACAACTTGTACCACGTATACACATTTTTCTCACTCAGAGTAGACTCACCGTGTGCGACTGTCAACATTTCAAGAGTTTTAGAGCACTGGATTCCATTTTTCACACAAAATTTAATGCAAACTCTTTGCTACATTTTTTTCGAAAGAAGAAAATCGCCGAGCACACCAAACCCTTCTAACCTTTTACGCCTTTGCCAGAAAAATAACACGAGCTATATAGTCAAAACTGTGAACATATGATCGTGATAAGTGTACCAACACAACAAAATAAAAAATTTTAAACTTGAATGTACGTAGCCCGCGAAAATTGAAAAGTTACCTTACTTTTTGAACACACATCGTATTTTGATTAATGATTCAACAATATGGTAGAAAATTAAAGTAGGATTCGTTTGTAAATGAACTTTTCCATGCTTTTTTCGTGTTTGTTAAATCTAGTTTTTTTTAAATCACATTTCTGCAAGATTTACCTCTTTGGCTTAAGATTTAACTTTTTTGTTGACATTTTGATTTTTTATGTTAAAAATTACTTTTTTTGTTTAAATTGCAACTAGTCTATTCTTGATTAGAAATGTATCCTTTATAAGTTGAAAATTCAGCTATTTGATTGAGAATTCATAGAATTTGTTAAAAATTCGTATTTTTTGGTAAGAAAATTAATCTTCTTTGTTGCAAATTCATTATATATTTCGACTTTAAATCTTAGGAATTTAAAGCGTTTCATATTGCATTCAAATCAATTGAAAGTGAGTTTTAAATAATAACTAAAAGGAGGGATTTTATCAGCTGTAAGGCTATTTATGAAAAAATAAATCACGACTTTTAAACCCTTAAACCCCTAAATGCATCGTTTTTCTTTGTTATTGCAAACTCAAAAAAAAAATCACTTGAAGAAATAAATAAAATCAAAAATTTTTTCAATCCTTGGCGGGAATTTTTTTAAAAGTACGAAAAAGTATAACTATTTTGACAGGAAAAAACCAATGAATAAAATAATTTTTTAAATACTAAGGAATCCAGGTGGCCGTTTTGATAAAGGAAACAGATTTCCGGTCATTTCCCGGCTCGCAAAAACTTATTGAATTATTTTAATCCTTTGGAATTCTTTCCTTTTCCATTTTTTTGTAATAGCCTTAGTTGCTGAGATGCACCCCTAAACGCCTTATATTTCTTTGGAATTTTTTTAGGATTCTTCGATTCTTTGAATTATTTTTATAAACTATTTGGATTTGTTTGAAGTTTTGAATTCTGATGAGCATAAGAATTGCAAGTGGTAAACTGCTCTCAAACTTAAAATAAAGTTTTAATGTGCAAGGCACAGTCTAGTTACTTGTTTTTGTAATTAAACAAATGAGTAGTGAAAGCCTTAAACTTTTCCTCGGAATTAAATGTAAATTGTCAATTCGACACTACAGAGAAGTGTAAATATTACTTCAGTTATACCTTAATTATGCTAAAAAAAGATATTTTTAAATTTAAAAATACATGTAGAATAAATTTATACAGCAAAGTATTTGAACATTCAATTCACTATTTTTGTAAAATTATATTTTTTTAAATGATGTTTGAAATTTCGCTACCAGACGAGGAATTAATTTAACTAAGCTTTATTAAATTTTTTCATTGAGCTAAATTCTGAATTAATTAAATTTTATTTACTTTTTAAATTTATTTAGTATCTTGAAAAGGTCTCTTTTTGAAAAAGAAACCGTAAAAGAAATTAATTAATTCTAACACAATAATAAATATAATAATTTTAGGCCCTGATTAATTTTAATATTTTCGGCGTATATAGACAGCCCCGAGGCGGCTCTAGACACTCATGGCTCTAGATATGGCTGGCGAAAGCAAGCGCGAGAATTTAAAAGCAGACCATCAACGGCACTTTCGGTTTGGTTTTTCACCTTGGCCTCACTCCTCCCGTAGACGTAGGCAAAGGACGCGGTTGCCATAGAAACGTCGAAAAGTTGAAGAGGGCAGCACCTCGAAACATGCAAAA
>NC_046665.1:32315983-32320886 GCF_010883055.1 Belonocnema kinseyi | reverse complement strand
ATCTATGCTTAAAATATCTTTGATTATGGTAAGCATCTCCCATACGCACGCACGGCGTGAAATCCAATTTACCACATTATCAGATACTTTAAAATATAATAATCTTCTATTATTCATGAAATTTGTCTAATATATTATTGATCAATATGATTATGTTATTTGTTGACAGTATTTTTCTCCTGTTTATTGCTTTGAAAAGAATATTTTCAGCGATAATGAACAATAGAAAAATATATAAATAAGATAAAAAAAGTTAATAAGTTGCACGATTTTGGATTTAATTTTTCCTTCCTTATGTTTTTAACGAGCCCTATCCGACTCTAAAAAAGATGGCCGGACCTTATTGCTAAGAGTTTCTAGGTGCGAAATTTCGCCGTATGGCGGCGCTTCTCGCACCTGGCCCTACCTCAACATGAAATCCAATGGGGAAAATATAAAAAATATAAAAATGTAAACATTTAGTAAATTTAAAGATGATTCAATTCCAAAATTCATTATTTTTGTTAGCACAAATATTTCTAGAGTGTTAGTTACATGTATACAAGAATTGGATAGAGTGAAATAAACTGCGAAATCATTATTTTTCAATTTAGGTAATTTTCAGAAATAAGTGCAATTGATTTAATTTTATAGACTAATAAATACCCTAAATTGTTTTAAATACATTGAATTTTCTTTCTAAATTAGTCTTGTTCACAATTTGTCGAAGAAGGGAAATACATGGATATATAAAATGTGAAAAATATACATGTTTGTCTTTCTAAATGTCATAATTATATACATTAGAGTGATAAAACAATGCATTGTCCTACCGATAGAAATCTCAGAGTACATGCTAAAGATTCTCAAGACTCTGAGAAACTCTGAGAAATTCTCCGCAGGCACTCAGATATATATACTTAAAGATCCAGGTAGCTCGTTTAAATGTTTTAAAGGTTTTAAAATGTCCTTTCCAATTTTGAAATAAAAATATGATAATCAACGTAAATTTTTTTACATTTCATAGTTAACAGTCTGAAACATAATAATTTGGAATCTGCGGGTTTCGATTATTGCAGATATCCAATTTTTCTTTTTAATGTTTAAAATTGGAATTAGTACAACGTTTCTTGTAAATGGAATGAGATACGCCAAAAAAGACAACATTTTTTAATTCAACTAGAAAATTTTACATTAGTATATAAGTTGTGATTATAAATAAGTACAATGAGGAAATTCATCAATTAAAAAAAAGTGTTAATAATAATTTGAAGAAAAATTTAAAAATTAAGAGTCAGGTTAGCCACGCCCAACTACTGTAAATAACCCTGCCCTCCCGGTACGTGATGAATACAAAAGGAACATTATATTACCATCGCATCACTCTTAAAAGGACCACTAAAAGGACCTTGAAAAGGACCCAAATCTCTCTAACTATCTCTGAGACTAAATCATTCAAATCGATCCCGAAAATAATCTCAAACCGGCCAGGCTATTTCGCCTGAGAATACTCTGAGGCTTATATCGGTAGGGTGCACAATTTTTTTCACTCTAGAGGGCAAGCCCCCCCCCCCCAGTTTCCATTCCTTGAGAAAGAAAATCTGTAATTTTTCGTTTTTCAAAATTCGAATATTAACACGTGCCACCGGGCACTTCAAAATCCTGTTTAATTAATAGGGGGTCATTTTTAATTTTTGAAAAGTTGAACTCATGTTCCAGGGTTTCATAGAAATGTATTGAACATTTTAGTGATTGAGGAGGAGTGTCTACGGAATAAAACCATACTAATAACTTTTATTTCCCACCCCCCTCACCCTTCACGCAATTGAAAAGTGGTTAAGGTATTCTTTCTATACGCTATACAGTCAGAAACGTAAAAATATGGTTTCTATTTTATTTCATTTTTTTAGTTAGCGAGAAAGAACTGCTTGAGAAAATAAAGATTGTTTAAAAAATATAATTTTATTAAACATAAGGAAAAATGTACCAAAACGATGTAATTATTCAACAAAACGTGGCATAGCATATTAATTTGAAAAGAAAGTTGATATCTCTGGCCCCATTTTTAGAAATGATGAAGATAGAAAATAAATAATTGTTTAAATAGTTACATAATATTTTTAGAAAAATTTAATACTCCAAAAAATGATAAATAACTACATTTCAATCAGAAAACACAATTATTTTTTACATTGTTTAAGCATAAATAATTGTTTAAATATTTTATATTTCTTGAAACAATTGAAAATTGTTTAAAAAGACATGGGAAATATAGACCTTCCGGCTATCCTTCAGGAAAAAGTGTAAGTATAGAAAAATCATTAAAAGCCTATTATTTTCCTATAATGAAATTACTATAATTTTGCACGACTTAATGACTACTAATAAGAATAATTATTCGATTAATTATAGGAAAAATTATAGTATAATAATTATCTATAATGATTTCCACGACAATAAAAGATCAGAAGACCAGATGCAAAAATTGTATTTATCTTTCTTTTTAATTACATCCTTATATTTTGAACCAAAAATCCTCCCTAAGGCCATAGCCGGGGAAAGACAGCTATTTTTAGGTTAAAATTCGGAAATTGCAATTAAAGCAATTGAAATTTGTATTTCTTCATTTATTTTTTTAATTTTATTCAAAAAAAGTATTATAAATATATTGGTTATAATTGATACATACTGATGCTATATCACATTTCTAGTAGGATCCTTCACTTCTTTTTTCCAACAATACCATCGGGAAGAAAATGTTTGTCGCAAACAAACTGGCCGGCTATTACTAAAAAAATCTTCCCTATTTATTGTTTTCTGATATAAACCAACTAAATTGTGAAGTACTTTGGAAAAAAATTTTTTTGTCGCCGTCATCACGAATCGAATGGTAGCCGGATTGACAGTTTGGAACAATGCACTTATTCACTATATTTTTCTTTTTCTTCACCCACTCAATTGTAATACTTATTTTTACTCGAAGCAACCGCTTTGAATTTTTGTACCTTCGTAAACATTTTAGGCTTACATCTTATAAAATATTATATAAATATTGTTTTTAAGAAAATTTCCCATTTAGCCGCATGTTAAAGTAGGGACACGTGCGAGAAGCACCGCCATGCGGCGATATTTCGCACGTAAAAACTCATAGCAATAAGTTCCGAAACTTTTATAGGTGAAATACTGAGCGTCGGATAGGGCTGTTTTTAACACGAAGGAATAATAAGGAGACCCAACTGCCAGTGGGAAGCCATTTGAAACTGGCAATAGAAACATTACCGTAAGTGGTATGCACATTACAGGAAGATTTGAAATTTTTCGTGAGTAGGTGGCCTCTTCCTGTACATGGAATAGTGTGCGAGTGAGAAAGTTTGTCAACTTGACGTAAATTACAGAGGTTCTGTTCTTTTGTTGATCATCATGCGAAAGATGCACGAAATAAATATATAAACAGTATTTTCGATACTTGTTTGAAAGATGTGTGAACAGATTTTGAGAGCGAAAAGTATAGGTTAGTACCTTTTAAAATTGTAATATGATAAAGAAATAATGGAAATGATATAACTTCATTGAAAAGTTTAATGTTTTTCGAAACGTAAACATGAAAAATATTATAATTTCATTAAAAGTTATTATGAGGTGACTCAGTTTAGAAATTGGTAAATTACGTATTTATAAGCACGTATAAAATTTAATCAGCACGGATAACTGGAAATAATGTGACATTATAATGAAGCGCCCTACTGATAGAAATCTCAGAGTATATGCTAAAAATTCTCAAGGCTCTAAGAAGCTCTGAGAAATTCTCCCCAGGCACTCTTCCATGCATAGGAAAAGGACAACTGCGCACCTGCGCACGAAAAATGTCAAATCTTCCTGTAATGTGCATACCACTTATGGTAATGTTTCTATTGCGAAGTGGGAAAACGGAGTTCGGTCTCCTTATTTTTCCTTCATGGTTTTTAAATGAAAGAAATATCTGCTGTGAAGTCAGTTTTGCACAAAATGCATTGGGCCCGAGTTGATTTTCCTGGCACTGGACATAACCACCGTGATCGATATGGATGGGCTTGCCATTCTTGTCTATAATTTTGAATCCTTTTCGATGTTTTTGAAGAATTATCTCATCGCAGTCTTTTTATGAGTTCAAGATTTTTTGAACGGCTCCTCTCTAGAGATTACCAAACTAATTCACTCTTTTTTTTCTCCCATATTGCGCACTCTTGGTAGAGCACTTAAATAGACGGGTATGTGTACCCGCCATTTTCGGTTCATGGAGTATGTATAAAACGTGTAAATAAAACGCGAGAATTGAAGCTCGACTGTGATAAAATTAGCTTTTTATATTAATAAATAATAGCTTGAATTTATTAAGAGACGTGCTAGGAAACATGTGAATAAATATTTTTCTTTTGGAGTTTTCTGAAATGAGGTGTGGAAGCTACAATTGTGAAGACCACATGCAGCCTACACAGGTGCTTATTATTATTATTATTACACCATTAAGCCATTTCCCTTTCGGGGTAGGCGTGGCTCACTCGGCAGGGGAAAGGAGTAGTGTGTGGATGGGATAGAGATTTTTCAGATTGATCCAGAATTCTCGTGCTATTTAAGTAAATAACACGTTCGTTCCGCAACACTGCGCCAACCCAGGTTGCTGATCAATCTCTCTAGCAATCACCCCAAGCGAAGAACCTCACGAAGCCGTTAGGTAAGGTTCCCCACTTGGGTCCATTAATAGCCAAGGTCTTTGTTTCAGGCGTCGTTCACTCTACTGACACTCTTTTTATTAACTATTGTTCGCCATACTTTCCTGTCCTGACATACTTCTCTAGCTTCTTTTATGTCCATGCATTTTTTCATGCAGGCTCTCGTGTTTCTGTGACTTCTTGTGTCTCTTCTAAGTAGGGTCTCATTCACACAT
>NC_046665.1:32314760-32315883 GCF_010883055.1 Belonocnema kinseyi | reverse complement strand
TCAATTATTGTTATTTTTAATTCAAACAATAATTTTTAGAAACTTTAAACATTAAAAAAGTTTTTTCCTCAGTAAAAATATTTTATTATTCTATTAAAAAAAATTTGTTTAACTAACTATTTGTTAATTGTTCAAATTAGAGAGTTGTCTAGCCCGGATATTGTATAATTCGGAAATTTTCTGTCGGCAATTCTTAAATTTGGTAAGATTGTAAATTGTCGAGAATTTTCCAATTCGGGACTTTTATATTTCGACAATGCATTAAAATTAAAATTAAAAAAAGGAAAATTAAAAATAAAATTCCCACATCACTGTAAAAATTCCAAAATTACAACATTGCAATGTTATAATTTCGGAATTTTTACAGTGATGTGGGAATTTTATTTTTCGGAAAAAGCGACTGAAAAGTCCCGAAAATAAAATTCCTGACACTGTAAAATTTGTACATTGAAAAATAACCAATAACAAAATTCCCGAAATTATAAAAGTCCCGAAATATACAGTCGAATTGGAAAATTCATGAAAAATAAAATAAATAAAATTCCAGACAATAAGATATTACCGATTTTTAAAAATACCCAAAGAAAATGCCTGAATCATAAAATATCCGAACAGAAAATTCCTGAATTTAAGCAATTTAAAAAATTGTTTATTAAATATTATTTATTCATTGAAAATACAATAATCGAATATATCTATATATATATATTTCTGGATGAAAAAATTCGTTTGAAAATGTGCATAGTATTTGAAAAAAAAAACATAAAAAAAGTTCTGAAAAATCGAATTTTTTATTAATAAAAAAAAAATAAAAATAAATTTTGATATAAATCGTTGTTGAATTGAATCCTGCAAAGTTTGTTTCAAAAATGTTATTATGCAGATAAGCCATTGCGTATGGTCAATTGCTTGATTTTTGCGCGTCAATCTTGCGCTTGAAAATTTAAAGGGTATCGCGAATTGGCTCCAATTAACATAACGGGCTCGTAGACCACGCAGCGATATCTATTTTTAAAAAAAAAAAGTTTTTCCGTAAGTAATGTGAGATTTAAGACATTTAATTCTAGTTTTTTTAGGTTAATGTAAGTTTAAAATATATTTTAATGATTTCAGTAATCACTGT
>NC_046665.1:32313619-32314660 GCF_010883055.1 Belonocnema kinseyi | reverse complement strand
AAGTTTTTCCGTAAGTAATGTGAGATTTAAGACATTTAATTCTAGTTTTTTTAGGTTAATGTAAGTTTAAAATATATTTTAATGATTTCAGTAATCACTGTTAATTCTAGCATTAATCGATTTAGGATAAACTTGAATTGCATTCATTAATTTAAAATTAATCTTCATTTTCCAGTTCAGACATAAACTACTGAGATTTGTGGAAAGACAGATGACAGGAGCAGGGTCAGTGCACTCGTCCTCCTACATCCAGTTGATGGAGAGCTGGAACTTTAGTGAAAAAGGCTCAATACATTTATAGGTAATTAGTAATTATTAAATAATTATTTTGTAGACCTGCTCTATTCCTAAACTATTTAATTAAAATTTTATGTAGTTTGTCGAAAATTAGTCTTTTTTGCTATAAAAGTAAACTTGTCATTAAAAATGCAAATATTTGTTAATGTTTTGAACTGTAAATTTAACTATTTTGATCATTTGATTGTAAAGTCATCTATGTGGTAGAAAATTCGACTTTTTTATCAGAAAGTATAGTTTTTTTTATTAAAAATATTGTTTTTGAAATAAAAAATTATTTTTTCAAAATAAAAATGTACCCAATCCATATATGTTTACAAATTAAACAATTTGTTTCGAAAGTCAACTATGAAGTAGAAAATTCAACTTCGTGTAAAACAGAAGTTTTTTTATCAAAAATAATGCTTTTGAATGAAAAATTATTTTTTTTTAAATAATAATTTACGTGTTCCATTTTTGCCTAAAAATTAATATTTTAATTTATAAATTGAACTATGTGGGCGTAAGTGAATGTAATTTGTTGTTTAAAAATTAATCTTTTCAATTAAAGTATTTAAATATTTGGTTCAAAATGTATGCAGTTTGCTACCAATTGTTTTCTAGAAGATTCATAATTTTGTTTAAAAGTCCATGTCTTTGATTGAAAATTAACTTTTTAAATGAGAATTCAACTACTTCATTTTTGTTGAATTGTGATTTCTTACAAATTAATTTTTTTGTAAAAGATTTATAATTTTAGTAGAA
>NC_046665.1:32305018-32313519 GCF_010883055.1 Belonocnema kinseyi | reverse complement strand
TGCCCACCCAACCGTTCATGTCTCCTAGTAGAATTATTCTTTCCCCATGTTCGCAGATGTTTATTGTGTCATTTAAAGTGTCCCAGAAAGCGTCTTTCACTTATCTAGGATCACTATCAAACGGCGATATACGTAATATACGTAATACGCAAAGAGAACCACGTATAATACGTGGAGTATTATACGTGACCAACCCTGGGCAGGTGGCAGTTATGGGAGAACGCGGTTGTCAATTTTGCAAAATTCTTTCTCAACATGCACATACGTTTGTGCGCATATGGAAATAGCGCCACGTTTAAAACAAGAAATTTTTTATATTTAAGTAATACAGAAATATATTTTAAAAATTAAACTTGAACACTACCTGTCTGATTATTGGTTTAATTTGCATTATTGTATATTATTAAATACTTGATGAATTGAAACAATTAAGCAATTGTTCACTTTGAAGAAATACTAAAGACTTTACTTTGAACGTTATTTTAGAATTCGACCACTTTTTTCAAATTGGCACATAAACCCAAATAATAGTATCTAACCTCAAGATAATATATTCAATTCGCTAATGAATTGCAGGTAATTATCTTCTAAATTTAACGAAGATTACAAGAAGCATAAAATATGTGTTTAGAATAAAATATTGGAATACAATTTTTAAATTAGCTGCTGGGTTTGCTCCGACTTTCTACGTCTTAAAAATGCGTTCTGTGGATATGATTCAATCTAATCCTGAAACCAGGTCAAACTAAGCCAACAGATGGCACCACAAAAAGTAGGTCTGTCTTTCTCATTGAATTGCATTAAGAAAAAGCAAAAATAATAAATAATTAAAAACTTGATGTTGTTTGCAAATAAACAAAAAACAAATATATCTAAAAATAAGAGTGACTATTACTCATCATTTAAAAAAAGAAAAAGTCATGAAAATATGTAGTTTAATATGAATAAAACTTAATTTTGAGATACATTTTGAAAGCAGTTCGAACTTTATATTTTTGTGAATTATTTTGCTCATATTATTGATTTTATTATTTGTTAAAATTAAACAAAATATTTATTGTGGAAATTATTAATGTAACTAATGAAAAAATTAATAATATTCAAGACCTCAATGACAAAAATATTTAAAACATATACATGATCAGAAGAATTAATGAAAAATATATTACTTATATCAAATATAAATATAATAATAATTACAATATGTAGATTACAATTTAAGTTGCAAAGTGAAGAATCTTTGTTCCTTTAAAATCTTTAAAATTTCAAGTTTTGAAGGAAATATTTTTAAAAAGTAGTGGTAATTGTAATTAAAATGTTTGAGGGAATCATTTGGAAAAAAATCAATGACACGAATGATAAATGAGAAAATGGATTTAATATAATGTATATACTTATTTAAATTGAACCAAACATCATATATACATTTATACAGTTTAATAAATTATTTGTTTCTTAATCTTGAAAGCTTTTTTCTCGCTGTATTCAGCCCCTAGTAATTTTTTTTTTTTAATTTAAAGGAGATTTCGAATTAAATAGTTAATTATATTATTGCAAACCTCATTTCTAAAATAAACAGACTATAAGCTATTAGAATCTATAAACAAACGTACTGTATTCATGATGCATAGTTGGAGGAAATGCACTTTTTTCATTCAAAAATATCCAGAGCCTTCAATTTTCTTGCGATTTTGAATTTTTCTGTTTTAAATTAAAGATCATTAAATTCTATTGATCCTGACTCTCCGAAATTTTGCCTCCTCTATTTTTTTATTAATAATTTCTCCAGTCAAAGTATGAACAAAGTCTTATTATCGATGAAAAAATTTTGTTGCTAAAAGTGCTTCCCATTAATGTAGGAATGACATTTAATAAAGAAAAATAATTTAAAAGTTTATAATAACCACTGTGATGAACAATTTTTGTGTCAAAATATTAGAATTTGAGATTTTTCAAATTATAATTTCCTTCAATGGCCAGAACTTCAGGTATTCCTTAAAATAATGAATATTTAAAAATATTTGATCAAATATAAAAATTAAAATTTTTGTAAACAAATAAGATAAACAAATTTAAAACGTTTGCCCATTCACATAGAAATTTATTTTTGTACTGGAAATGTTTTAAGCTATTGGATGAACGACTGCTAGTCACAGAAATATTAGAAGAGTTAAAAATAACCACTGTTATTAACAATTCTTATGACAAAATATTTAAACTTAAGGTTTTATCAAATTTAAATTTTCTCTGATGGCCAATTCGGTGGGTTATTGTCAAAAGATTTTGTGTTAAGTGAATCTGAGCATGCAGTGTTATGATTCATTTCTCATCTATTACGATTGAAACCCCGACTTTTTCCGAGTGATACTGCCAACATTGGGACATTTTTTATGTAAATTGTTTATAAACATGTAAGTTGTTATATTCCACTAAATATGATCAAAGATACATTTTTTAGGAATATCCGTAGCCATTGTAGCGATTAAAGAAAATAAAATTTTTGATAAAACCTTACATTTGAATATTTTGCTACTTGAATTATTCATAACAATGGTTATTGTTAACTTCTCATATATTTTTGTGACAAGAAGTTATACTCCCAACAGATTAAAATATTTCCTGTGTAAAATAAATGTTTATGCGAAAGGACCAAAATTTGGAATTTCTTTATCTAATGTATTTATAAAAATTTTAATTTTTATATTTTATCAAATATTATTATTAAATATTTATTGTTTCAGGGAATACCTGAAATCTTTCTTGTCCTTGAAGGAAATAATTTGAAAAATCTCAAATTATAATATTTTGCTATAAGAATTCTTTATAACAATAGTTATTATAAACTTTTAAATTATTTTTGTTATTAAATGTAATTCCTACATTAATGTGAAGTACTCTTAGCACCAAAAAAAATTAAGTGATAATAAGAATATTTGTTAATTTGTTTATCAAATTTGTTTCTAACAAATGAATGGAATGATAAACAAATTATTTGTATTTTATGAGTCCCTAAACATTAATTTTAGACAATATAAAGTTTTCCTGATCAGTTATCAGGGCGTCAAAAAATGTTATGTACAAAATTTCAGTTCTTCCATGCTTTGAGTAGAAAAATTATTAATAAACAAATAGAGAAGACAAAAGTTCGGTGCATCGAGCTGAACGAAAAAAGTGAATTTCCTCCTACTGTCCGTAATGAGTGCGGTACGTTTGTTTATAAAGTTTAATAGTTTATAGTCTGTTCATTTTAAAAATGAGGTTTGCAATAATATAATTAACTATTTAATTCAAAATCTCCTTTAAATAAAAAATGTTTGATAAAATTATTAGGGGTTGAATGCAGCGAGAAAAAAACTTTCAAGATTAAGCAACAAATGATTGCACTGTATAAATGTGTATATTATATTCGGTTCAATTTAATTAAATATATACATTATATTAAATAATATTAAATACACTTTCTCATTTATTAGTCTTTTCATTAACTTTCTACCAAATTATTCCCTCAATATACGATATACGTCATATATTTTTAATTAATTCTTCTGATCATGTATATGTTTTAAATATTTTTGTTATTGATGTCTTTAATATTATTCATTTTTTCATTAGCTGCATTAATAATTTTAACAACAGATAATTTTGTATAACTTTAACAAATAATAAAATCAATAATATGAGCAAAATAAATTACAAAAATATAAAGTTCGAACTGCTTTCAAAATGTATCTAAAAATTAAATTTTATTCATATTAAGCTACATATTTTCATGACATTTTCTTTTTTTAAATAATGAGTAATAGTTACTCTTATTTTTAGATATATTTGTTTTTTGTTTATTTGCAAACAGCATCAAGTTTTTAATTATTTTTGCTTTTTCTTAATGCAATTCAATGAAAAAGACAGACCTACCTTTTGTGGCGCCATCTGTTGGATTAGTTTAACCGACAATTCCCCTCCGGATCGTAAGAAAACAGAAAAGTGGGGGCGATGCATCGGGCTGCCTGAAACTAACAATGAAGTCACATCGAAATGTTCTAGTAGTAGATTTAATGATTTGAAATTTAAATGTGTCAAAAAATGTATGCTTTACATAATATTAGGTGTCACCTTTTTAATATGACAGTACTATTCACTCAAAAATTTTTAATAATGGACTAGGCGTACTCTATAATGCTACCTAGTATTTTTTAAGAAAATTTAATTCTATATTAAGCAGGGAAAAAAATTAACTCATAAGATTGTACATAATATTAATTTATCTTTATTTTAGTCTACAAAATAATTACAAAAATACCTTGCGATCTCTGCATATATTTTATTACCTTTTTATTCAAAATAAGATGTATTATATCCGTGGTAAAATACTTTTCCAGTTTCAACAAATATATCTTATAACTACAATAAATAAAAGATAAATTATACCTTGACCGAATTTATTTCAAATCAGGCAGGTTCTACGTTTAAACTCGCGGAATCTTTCATGGACGAAATATGATGTTTTTTTAGAGGAGATGGGGCGATACATACATTTTCTATTTGCAAAAAAAAATCATTTTCTTATAATCTGTTAGAGTTTATTGTTTTCTTTAGAAATTTACAAGGAAATTTAAACAACTTTAAAAATTAACAAGTTGTCCGCCGTTTTTCTGAAAATATCGGTTATCCGACTAGAGCTTTTCAGCCCAGTAGACGATTATGCATGCGGTTCATCATATAATTTAAGGATTTTTTTTTTTCATGGAAATATTTTGAGTGAAAAATAATAACAAGAGTTCCTATTAGAAATTTTAAGTCATTTGAAATTTAAATTGTGTAATTATGTGACACGAAGTGTGTTAGTATGGAAAAATTAAATAAAAAATTATCCGATGATTAAAATAAATAAGGAAAAGTACAAAAGTGTATTGTGTCTTCAGTGCTTTTTTATTCAAGATAGTTAGAAGTAAAATTACAATCTTTAGAAACATCACAGAAAGATGTAGCTAGTTTATTGTTAAATTCACTCTGTCGCAATTGCACACTTTGTTATAATGAATGAACGTAAATAGAACGAAAGATTTAAAAAAAACTTACTTTTAAAAAACTATCTGTGATTTTTCTAAAGATTTTAATTTTATTTCTAATTATTTTGAAAAAAAATTAAGAAAGACGCAATATTCTTTTGTACTTTTCCTTACTTATTTTAATCATCGGATAGTTTTTTATTTAAGATTTTCATCCTGACACACTTCGTGTCACATAACTACATATTTTAATTGCAAACGACTTAATATTTCTAATGGAAATATTTGTCCGTTGAAATAACATCAATTATTATATTTTCCCGTGAGAATTGATCTATTTTGGTTAAAAATTCTTTTATTTTTTAAAATTCAAATATTTTGGTAGAAAGTTCCATTAGTTTGTTGACAAATAACAAACACTTTTTTTGAAAAATGTTGTATTTGGTTTGAAAATTTATCTCTGTTAGTTAACAAATTTTAATAGAGGATTCATCTATTTTTTGGTAAAAAAATGATTTTTCTTGGTTGAAAAATAATTTTTGGTTGACAATTTCTCTTTTTTGTATTAAATACCAAACTTTTTTTTTTTAATATTACTTTAAATTACCGGTTAAAAAACTTTTTCTGTGATATTTCTAAAGATTTGAACTTTATTTCTAACTATCTTTAATAAAAAAGTACTGAAAAAGACACAATATTCTTTCGTACTTTTCCTTACTTATTTTAATAATTGAATAATTTTTCATTTAAGATTTTCATACTAACGCACCTCTTGTCACATAAATACATAACTTAAATTGCAAATAGCTTAACATTTCTAATAGGGACTCTTTTTATTATTTTTCACTTAGAATATTTCAATGAAAAACAAATAAAAATTCAAAATCCTTAAATTATATGATGAACTGTATGCATAGTCGTCTACTGGGCTGAAACGTTCTAGTCAGATAGCCAACTGCCCGCTTGTTGCCTGCCTTCATCCGTTCAATAGACGAACGCCAGCAGGTGCAGGAAAACAGTCGTGTATTCAGCGTTGATTAGCCGACTAAGCCGGACTAAGCCAAAAAAGATCAATTTTGAAAGAAAGAGACGAATTTTGAATCAATGAGGACAATTTTTTTTACTACATTATAGAATTTTTAAGCTCAAAAGATTAATCTTCTAAAAAACAGTTGCGTTCTTGAACCAAAAATATGAATTTTAAAAAAATTACTTTTTAACCAAGTAGTTGAACTTTCTCCCCATTGAATGAATTTTTAATAAAATGGCTAAATTTTTAACCAAAATATAATAGTTGATCTTATTTCAACCCAAAAATATTTTAACTTGAAATCAATCAATGTACAATTGTGACAAAGTGAATTAAATAATTAACTAGCTTCAAAAAAAGCTCCTTTCGTTAAAAACTGGATAATTATAATTAAGAAAACTGTACACAATACGTGATAAAATTATTAATTTTATACTGAAAATTCTGTATAGTTCAAAATTGAACGAAGTCGTATGTCAGTTCTTCAGTTTTTGGAGAAGTGATCTGCTTCTCAACGACAGCAGTGACAACTACGAGTTCTTCAGATCAACTGTAAATGTGAGACAAAAAAGATTATTATTGGCTCAATGGTCAGTTGTTTATAAAAGACACTAATATCGTATGCCTATTGAGCAACGTTGAAAAAAATGGTTTATCTGTCCCAGCTAACCGTTTAGCTGGATTTCCATCCTCCAAAGAATATAGCTGTGTCACCTACATTTCAAGCTATTTTCCATAGGAAGATTGAAAATTTGAAGAAGTTCAATTAAACAAACTTTAGCTCAATATTCAATTTGATATTGCTTACTTTACCAATTTTTGAATTTTATGGACAAATTAGACATCGTTGGAATCGGAATAATTCGAACATTCTGAATATATCACTTTCAAGTCGGGAATTGCAGCAGTATTAATTTTTAACTTTTTATTCCAAAAAGAACGAGTGAGTGAAAAACTTAAGTGGCTACCTACACCCCTGTAACTCGAAACCTACGCGCGGTGAAGTCCTTTTCTTGTAAGGCTAGCATCTCGTAAAAATCATTTTAACTATTTCAAAAAGAAACTCAAGGAAAGTAATAAATATTAAATTGAGACCAAGGGACCAATGAAAAGAGAAATTAAGAAACTGCCTGTGAAAAAAAGTAAGGACACTCCTCCACCCAGAAATGACAACCCGCATGCGCGTCTGTAGGGCCTTCTCTCAGCGAACAGACTATAGTCGAAGAGCACACTGGCCGCTTCGAGACTGCCTTTATTCGTCCACTAGACCAGTGGTCGGCAAACTTTTTGCTTAATGTTTAGGTATGGTCAGGCTCCACTCGACTTAATTTTTTCTACTACTTTTCAGTCTATTCATGTACCTTAGTGTGAGTGAGCTTACTCTAGCACGAGTCTTTTGTCCACAGGCATGTCAAAGTAAGGAAATTTAAAAACTTTTAATTTTTCAACTAGCGATTTGAAAATAGCATTATCAGCATCTACGCATTTTTTCGATTCTAATGATATATTACTTGCCTAGAATAGTTAAAAATTTGAAGGAGTTTAATATCAAGAAACATCAGCTTTACAGTAAATTAAATACTCAAAATTTCTCAAATTTTCAACCCTTATAAACAAATTACATGTCTTTGGAACCGGAAACATACGTAGATTGCAAATATGTTACTTTTAAGTCACTCACTGCAAAATTACGAATTTTTTAATCTCCTCAACATACTCGTAGAGGCCCAACAGGCACCTTTATATTCGGTTGCTCCAAATCATAGTGCATTTGAAATCCAAAAGGGCAATAATACAATTTTACTTTATAAGTGTATAAAAAAATAATTTTAATTGAGTAGAAAAATATTTGAATAAATTCGAAAATTCAATTACTTCATATCTTTAAAAATATATTTATATTTACGTATAGTGATCCAAAAGATTGATGAGCCAAAGATACGAAATTTCTTGTTCTAAAGAGTTGATAATAAAAAACTCTAAAGACTTTTTGAAATAAAAATTAATCCCAAAATGTAGCAGAGGTCCAAAAATTGAAAATTCTGGTAAATTTAATATTTTTTCCTATGTATATTAATATGTGGGTGATTTTTTGCGTGTGAAATTGTTAGTATAAAATAGTAATAACAAATTTGAATTAAAAAGTTTATTTTTTTTTCAAGTTATAATTTTGTTTGGAAATAAGTAGAAAAGTGAATCTGAAAATTCACTTAACATTTATTTAAATTTAAATACACTCAAAAATATGTCTGGTAAAATCAATTAGAATTGTGGTTAAATATGCCCTTACTATTTTTTCTGGTTTATGTAATCAAAATTCTGCAAAGAAAGCTATAATTTTCATATAGACCTGGAGAAATGTCTTCTGCAATGTTACATTTTTTTAATATTTGTGAATTTAGTTGTATATGAGTTTTTTAACAACTGTAAATATATATTATAAATATATTATATTATATATTATA
>NC_046665.1:32303793-32304918 GCF_010883055.1 Belonocnema kinseyi | reverse complement strand
AAAATTAACTTTTTAAATGAGAATTCAACTACTTCATTTTTGTTGAATTGTGATTTCTTACAAATTAATTTTTTTGTAAAAGATTTATAATTTTAGTAGAAAATTCAACGGTGACTTTGGTGCTTATCAATTATATTTTCCGTGTTTAGTCCAAAATTCTAAAAATTGTTTGAAAGTTTATTTATTTTTTTGAAAATTAAACTAGCTTCTTAAAAAATCATCTTTTTTTGTTTAAAATTAACCTCTTGGTTAATAAAATCTATTTCGATTGATGGTTACTTCTTTTTATCAAAAACAAAACAAATGTATTATATTTTTTTACAAGAATTAATCTGATTTCAACTATTTTGTTAAAAAGTCATACTTTTTTGTCGAATATTGATACTTTTTGGATTGAAAATTCTCTGTTACTTTAAAAATCGTCTTTTTGGGTGGAAAATTCAACTTTTTGATAAAAAAACATCACTTTTTGGCTAAAAATTCATCTCTTGGTTTAAAATTCTACTATTTGGTTAAAAATTAATCCTTTTAGATTGAAAGCTAATTATTTTTATTTAAAAAAAATTATATTTTTATTTTATAATTAATCTAAATTTTGCTATTTTCTTAAAAAGCAATCTTTTTTATCAACATTTCAACTGATTTATTAAACATTTGTATTTTCGGAGAGAAAATCAATCCTTTTGGTGTAAAAATCCTCATTTGTTAGAAAAGTCATATTTTTCAGTTGAAAATTCATCTTTCTTGCTTCAAAATTAAACTGGATTGTAAAATATTTATCTTTTCAAATAAAAAATTTAAGATTATGTTTGAAACTGCAACTCTTCCTGTTTGAAATTGAATCTTTTTTGTTGGAAAACTCGATCATTTTGTTCAAGTTTCGTCGATTAGGAAAGTGTAATCAAAACTGTATTCGGTGTGCAAGTTGAAATTTTGAATAAAATTGTACTTTTTCAACTGAAAAAAGGTGACAAAAGATAAAAAAACCCAAAATAGGAAAAAAAGGTGACAAATGAATTTCTAAAAGATTATTTCTTTTGTACAAAATTCGTCTTCTTTTTGTAGAACATTAATCTTCTGGGCAGATAATTTATTTTTATGGTTAAATATTTAACAACTTTGTTG
>NC_046665.1:32299422-32303693 GCF_010883055.1 Belonocnema kinseyi | reverse complement strand
AAGATTATTATCGGAATGCCTACTCCAAATCAATCGATAAAGGGCTTTCCACTATTTATTTAGTAACACCTCATGTCAGTTCAGATATGGGGAATCAAAAAATTTTTTTAATAATTTAGAAATATGTATTTGACTATCATAAATAGTCCTTTCCACGATCTCAGATTTTCGAATCGACCTTTTTCGATAACTGAATTTTCCTTTCTTAAATATCTATATTAACACTTCGAAATAATCAAGTCGACCCTTTAAAAGTGATCGAATCGCCTATGCAAAATGACTACGTTAAAATTCTGAGATAATCGAATCGACTATCAAATACGACCCAGTCGAATTTCTGAGAAAATCAGATCGACCATCTGAGATTTCCAAACCGAACTTTCCCAATGATCCGGTCAGCCAGCTTCAGATGACCGAGTAGACGGTCTGAAACAATCGAGACGTCTTTCTGAGATTGTCGATTTGGACGTCTTCTTTTTATTTTCTAGAGATAGCCGCTTTAGCCATATTCAAGAGCTGTCCTATAGTCGACCCTGCAGTATGATCTGTCTGCACATTTATATGGACAAACGGACCTTCCATTTTTCTAACGAAAATGGACATTTGAAACAAAAAAAAGCTTGATATGGAAAAAAGTCAAGAGGCGAAAAATGCTACTTTTTCAAGGCTCCATGATTATTTTATCACATTCTCATCCATAATAAGAAGAGTTTTATGTGAAAAATGATTTTCGCGAATTTCATTAAATTTCGACGTTTTGAGGCTCCTTGAGTCAGAAAAACAAGTTTTTACATCGGTATCTGTCTGGCTCTCTGGCGTCTACGTCGTCGTTATTGTGGTTGTGATTGTCTGTATATCGGATAACTTTTGTAAGAATAGTCGGATTGGATTGTGGTTTGACACACAGATTTTTTTTATTTTAAGAATTATATGTAAAAATTGTACTATTTTTATTTTTATAACAAATATTTTTCTTCAATTAAATATTTGCAATCAAAGTGTTTCGAACAGATTTTTGAAAAATCTTTCTGGGAATAAAATTAGTATTTATAGGTCGACAAAGGTTTGTTTTCTTTACCAAATTTGGCTTTCGTCTAAATTTTTCCAGTTGTTTTTACTATAGTACAATTTACGTTTGCATCTCGGGCGAAGAAGTCCATTCTATTGTTTGACAAATATTCTTTGTAAATCAATATTTTTCACAGAAAATTACCCTGAGTGACAAAACGAAATCGGAAACAATAAGCGTTAATTTATTCAGGAAATAGCTTTTTGAACAAAAATGACCTTGAGTGAACCTTTAATATATATTTGTTAATTTTTACAAAAATCAGGCGTTATTTTCTTACAAAAAAAATAATTTGTGTGGGGGTGGGGCAAATTATCAAAAAATAAATAAAACTTGATGTTGTATGATTTTAATTTGTAACTAAATAATTTGAGCGTTTTCAATCTAAAATTATCGAACACTTTCCATTCAAAAATTCAGATGAAATATTTAAATAGCTTTAAATTTGAAATTATTCAATATATTCTGAATACTACAAATTTAAAATGTCTAAATTATTAAGGCTTTAAATATTTTTGAAATTGCTGTTCTGAAGACTAAATAGCAGTCATTCCTTTATTAAGAAATCACAACCAAAATTGTTAAAAAAAAGTTTTTAAAAGAGTTTTAAAACCTTAAGGTATAGTTTAAAAAGAAAACTGAAAGCAAAGGATCGACTTTGAAAAGAAGCGAAAGAAAGTGACTCGCTGGATTGCAAATGAACATGGAAAATGGTGTATTTTCGCATTTTAAAATTTTAAATTCAAACTTTTTCGCCTTTTAACAATTTCGAAAAATTCTGAAAATCCAAACAATAAGGCTGTATTCTGAAAATGAAGCAATTTTAACGCTAAAATTCAAATTCCTAAACTGAAGGCCTAAAAATTTGCAAATTTTACAATTAGTGTTATGTAAATTGTATTGGTATCTTAAAAGAGTATAAATAGTTCTTAAATTAGTTTTTAAATTTTCTGCAGTTTACCTTTTTTACATACATAGATGTCAAAAAAGCCTACCCAATTTTTGCAAATTTTAATCACTTATTTTCGAAGAGAAAATCACCCCTGTTTACCAGTCACTGAAATGGATTAGGAAAAAATTGCCAAGACCCAAGAATAAAAATTGGATGTACAGCGAATTTTTAAATTTTTAATTGAGATTATCTTTAACTTTGTGATATCAAAAATTTCCATACACATTTCTTTTTAATAATACTGTAAGAAAAAATCAACAAGATTGAGCGCCGAAATTATAATTAGAGAAAATTTTCTGTAATTCTATGGGGACGGCTGAAATATCCCGAAAAATAAAATTCCCGACTCGGTAAAACTCTCTGTCCCAAAAAATAAAATTCCAAAACTAATAAAATTCCTGAACAGTTTATAATATTAACGAATTTGAAAAATCCCAAATAATAAGACTCCCCAAATAAAATTGTTTCTTAATCAATATTAATTATTTATTAAAACTACGATAATAAAATATTGTTAATCAAATAAATTTTTGTTTAATATTTAAAGTATTAAAAATTATTGTTTGAATTAAAAATTAAAATTATACAAAAAATTTTACCGACAAATTAATATATAAAAACACGTGGTTTTTAATTAACATTTCGATTTTTCAGAAGAACTTTTGTGATTTAAAAAATACTATATACATTTTCAACCAAAATATCTTATCCAGAAATATGTTTTATTTTAATTATTATTTTTAATTTAAACAATAATGTTTAAATACTTCAAACATTAAAAAAGTTGTTTCTTTGGTACAAATATTTGATTATTTCAATTAAAAAAAAAAATTTCAAAGAAAAATGCTTTCAGCAATTGTTTATCTTGGAATGTCTTTCTATAATACTTTTTTTTAATTAAAAATATGATTTTTCGAGAACATTTTTTTATAATTAAAAAAAGACTACCGAAAACCTGGATCAAGCTTCAGATCTACGTTTATAATATCTTTGCTACAGGTCCCTAAACACAAATATTGACGAATACGCAGCAAAGATATGACAATTCTTTCAAAGAGACGTAAACTTTGCGTTACAACGTAAGTGATGCCACTAGAGCGCACAGAAAGTTTGTGCGTGCTGTACTGGCAATACTTGAGAAGTTTCTACGGGAGGGTTAGGTCGTAACTCGCGAAAGTATAAATACTCTAGGGTTTGTAATAACAGGCTTGGAAACTCTAGGGTTTGTAAAATACTTACGTACACGCTCACCTGCATACAGCCATTTTCGTCCCGCTTCGCAGGCTACGAAAGCCACTATTTTCGATGTTCGTACTGCGAAAAATAAATTTCGTTACGAAGAAAATTTTTAAAAGCAAGTTTTTTATTCAAATAAAGCATTTAAAATAATTAAGTGTGCAAAATTCAAAATTTTGAATGGAATTAAATGTATAAACAGTTAAACAATTAAAATTCAAAGAAAAATTAAAAATAGCGTTTACAGCGAAAATAAAGCCTGCAACCTCCCGCCTAAAAATACGACGTTCTACCGCCTGAGCTTAATCGGCCAGCTGGAAAATATATTTTTCCACGCATGACCGGTGGAGAAAATTTTAAAGTTTCAAGTTATTTTTCTAAAAAAATACAAAATAAACAAATTAAGAAAATAATTAAATAAAACAAAATAAAAAACTGTGGAAACCTATATATTTATTACAAAGAAAGTAAAATTAAAACGGCGTCAAGGCCTTGAAAGAAATAGACTATTAAAGTACATAATAGTTCTGTGAATTTCTAGCATTGATTTATATTATTTTCCATGCTTGTGGTTTAACAAATTTAATTAGCTCAGATATTAAAACAACAAACATATTAAATTAATGTTGCTAAACATAAGGCCTGAGATGGGCCAAACATACGAAATCCTAGAAGAACGGAAATAGCTAATATTTAAACGTAAATAGATACCACGTGTTATCACAACTGTAAAAATATAATATTTTAATGACTTTTTGATATCAAAAATGGCCCTAGCCCTCGGGTGTCGAAATGAGGTCAAAAATGTTGAAATATAGCCAATTAAAGATTTGACATATAATTGCGGTAATGTTTATGTCGAGTTTTAGTATTAAATGCTAATAAAAAAATTTAAGCAAACCTATATTTTTTCTTAAAGTTAGATTTTAAGAGTATGAGGGAAAATGACATTTTAGTGAGATTGAGTTACTTCTTATTTCAATTTAGTCTTATTTATAATATATAATATTTATA
>NC_046665.1:32290984-32299322 GCF_010883055.1 Belonocnema kinseyi | reverse complement strand
GGTATTTAGCTGTGTCACATGCCCTTAATTGGCAATTTACTTTCAATCCAAATGGTTCTTGTCCAAGCTAAGTTTACCATCAGTGCGCCTCGAAGGTGTGCCTAGAGTTGCTTACAGCGCTCCAAGTGGCTCTTGGCAAACTATATCGATGGGAGCTTTCTACGGTGAGCGGTGGGTAGAGGGGAAGTGACTTTTTTCTCCGGACGCGCCATCTATATTTATGGCGGGCAACGAAGCCCGCACCGCATCTACGTTTATAATATCTTTGCCTGTAGTGAGGGATGCGCCAAAGGCTATGTGGAAGGGGGAGTTGGAACGGAAGTTGGAGCCAGCGGTAGAAGGCGCGATGTATTTAAACGGCAAAAAACACGACAAACACTAAGAATATCGAAGGTACCGAAGCTTGAAGCTATAGGCAATTTCAATAACTGTACAGTATCTGCTGTTGGAACGAAAGTATCGCTCTCTTCTCGCACGGCCAATCCGCACTCAGCTGCCTGTTTAGCGCATCCCTCACTACAGGGCCCCTAACCACTTTAAGATGTCGACAAGCACCATTCTCATACCGAAGCGCGAAGCTGTAGTAAATTTTGGTATAGTATCTTGATTTGAAACAGAAGTGTCTCTCTCTTCTCGCTCGACCAATCCGCAGTCAGCTGCCCGATTGGCACGTCTCTTACTGCAGGGTCCCTAATTCTATTTTTATTAAAAATTTCATTAGCTTTAATTAATTAATTATCTCATAAAACAGAAAGGTTTTTTTGAGAAAAAGAACGACAATCATGCAAAAAAAAACCCCAACTTTTTTATTTGAAAAGATCATTAAAAATGTTTATTTCTTGCATAACTAAAAAATTTTTGGAAGAAATTTCATATTTGAATAAAATGATGATTCTAAACAAAAAATACATTATCTGGCAGATTTGTTGTTAGAATTATTTTTGCAAAAATTGTATGCTCTTTTTCAAAGATCTGTATTAAAAGCCGAAGTTTAATTCCCCTTTTTTGTATATTTAGAACTTTCGTCTAACTGCAGTTCATAGCACAGTAGACAATTACACTAATGTAAAAATTAAAATTGAACATGACAAGTCAAAACTGTCATATACGTACATGAAGTTAAAATAAATAGTTCTTTATGACAATATTAAAATTTCCATTTTAATATAGAGCCTATCTAATTTAAAAGGAAGATATTTAAAAATTATTTGTGCCTAGTGTTATAATGCTTAAAGCTTCTTGTTATTTATATTCAGTTTAAAGAATTTGTTTGCAATATTTTATGAATATTTTTGACCTAAAATAGAGATTCAATTATTTCAGTAAATCCCTTCATTATTAAACATTTTTTATTTCCGAAACAGTATTTCTTTATAATTAGTGAGGAATTATATTGAATCTCAAGAAAAAAATTACAAAACAGTTGTTGGTGCGTTCAGATGATTTTAAAAAATACAACAAAAAAACACACAAAAAACATTTTTAAAAAACGTAGAAATACGATACTTTGGAAGACAAGTAACTTTGATTTTGTCAGCAAAAACCTAAAAACAAATGTTCTCATGTATTGCATAAGTGACGAATTTTTTTCTCAAATCATATGTTTTCTTACGTGATAAGCCGTGGTTATTCCTGCTGTCTTGGAGAAAAAAGTTACTCTCTAAAATTTGACGTAAAGGTCATTTTCGCATTGCAGCGTACACATAAAGAAGCCTTACGTAAAAACAATGATTTCAGGCATTTCTTCATAAAAACGGCAGATTTGGCTTAACCCATTTTTCCCTCTCGACGGATTTTTCTTGGCACAAGAGGTTTTTCCTAAATTAAATTTTTTATGTAAAAATAAAAAATCAGGGTGTCTACTAAAATGTAATATTTTTTCTCGATTATTCAAATTAAAAACAGGTTTATGAGTGTAAAATTTCAAATTTAAAGCATTTAAAAAAATGCCTGAATTTAAGAACCAAATTCTAATCAATTAAAAAGTTTAACGTTGAAATTGAAACTGGGTTTGAATTTAAGGATTCAATATCATAACTTTGACAACCCTAAGCCTTCAACTTGGTTAGGCTTAAATTAATGGCCTCAAAAATGAGATAATCCTCAAATACAAACATTCAGAATTCTGCATTTCAATTTTCAATTTGAAACGTTCAAAATTAAATAATTTGAATTTATCAGATTATACTTGAGGCATATTAAAAATTGAACAAATATTACGGCTTCAATTTTTAATTTATCAATGCTATGAAAAACTTTTTCAAATCACACAATTCGTGAAATTTCTGTTTATAACAATTACTCAACTTGAATGTTTTAAAGTGCAAATATCTTAAAACCTTTGAATTTAAAATTCATCTCATCATAAAAAGTTTTCGATTTCGAAGGCCTTATATTTATTCCAATTTTTCACGATGTTTGAATGTGAATAATTTGCCCATTGCCGCTTTAAATTATTTATATCCTAAAGCTGCCAAAAAATAAATTGCAGAATCATTAGTGATTCCATTTAAAACGTTTAAAATTAAATAAACTGAATAATTTTGAATGGAATAATGATTTAAGAGCCACTATGCTTCTAATTTGAAATATACTTGTGGAATAATACAGTATTTCCATGCAAAATAGTTATGCTTAAGTTTAAACGGTTTTTTATATTCTGACATTTTCGACTTCTGGCAAATTTTAAACACAAAATTTTCGAACTATGACTCTGAACACTTTCCATTTTAAAAGATCCCAGTTTAAAATTTTAGTTTAGTATTTCTTCCGGCGTCTCTTACCTCACTGAAAAAACTTGTTCTATGACAAGGTAAATTAAAAGTATTTCAACTCGAAAAAAAAGGGTACAAAGGCGCTCATTTTGACGATTTTCTGATTCTGATACACTGAGCGTGGTATTTAATATATTTCAAGAGGCTCTTACCCCACTGACAAAACTTGTTCTATGAGGAGGTAAATTAAAATTATTTTTAAACCGAAAAAAAGTGTATAAAGGCGGTCATGTTGACGATTTTCTGATTTTGATACACTAGGGGTGGTTTTAAATATTTTTTCCGGCGTCTATTACCTCACTGAAAAAACTTGTTCTATGGCAAGGTAAATTAAAAGTATTTTTAACTCGAAAAAAACTGTATAAAGGCGGTCATTTTGACGACTTTCTGATTTTGATACACTAGGGGTGGTTTTAAATATTTTTTCCGGCGTCTATTACCTCACTGAAAAAACTTGTTCTATGACAAGGTAAATTAAAAGTATTTCAACTCGAAAAAAACTGTATAAAGGGGGTCATTTTGACGATTTTTTGATTCTGATACACTAGGCGTGGTTTTAAATATTTTTTCAAGCGGCTCTTACCCGACTGAAAAAACTTGTTCTATGACAAGGTAAATTAGAAGTATTTTTAACTAGAAAAAAACTGTATAAAGGCGGTCATTTTGATGATTTTCTGATTCTCATACACTAGGGGTGGTTTTTAATATTTCTTCCGGCGGCTCTTACCCCATTGAAAAAAACTTATTCTATGACAAGGTACATTAAAAGTATTTCAACTCGAAAAAAAACGGTACAAAGGCGGTCATTTTGACGATTTTCTGATTCTGATACACTGAGCGTGGTATTTAATATATTTCAAGAGGCTCTCACCCCACTGACAAAACTTGTTCTATGAGGAAGTAAATTAAAATTATTTTTAAACCGAAAAAAAGTGTATAAAGGCGGTCATGTTGACGATTTTCTAAATTTGAAACACTAGGGGTGGTTTTAAATATCTTTTCAAGCGGCTCTTACCCCACTGAAAAAACTTTTTCTATGGCAAGGTAAATTAAAAGTATTTTTAAATCGAAAAAAACTGTATAAAGGCGGTCATTTTGACGATTTTCTGATTTTGATACACTAGGGGTGGTTTTAAATATTTTTCAAGCGGCTCTCACCCCACTGAAAAAACTTGTTGTATGGCAAGGTAAATTAAAAGTATTTTTAACTCGAAAAAAACTGTATAAAGGCGGTCATTTTGACGATTTTCTGATTTTGATACACTAGGGGTGGTTTTAAATATTTTTTCCGGCGTCTATTACCTCACTGAAAAAACTTGTTCTATGACAAGGTAAATTAAAAGTATTTCAACTCGAAAAAAAAAGGGTACAAAGGCGCGCATTTTGACGATTTTCTGATTCTGATACACTGAGCGTGGTATTTAATATATTTCAAGAGGCTCTTACCCCACTGACAAAACTTGTTCTATGAGGAGGTAAATTAAAATTATTTTTAAACCGAAAAAAAGTGTATAAAGGCGGTCATGTTGACGATTTTCTGAATTTGAAACACTAGGGGTGGTTTTAAATATTTTTTCAAGCGGCTCTTACCCCACTGAAAAAACTTGTTCTATGGCAAGGTAAATTAAAAGTATTTTTAAATCGAAAAAACTGTATAAAGGCGGTCATTTTGACGATTTTCTGATTTTGATACACTAGGAGTGGTTTTAAATATTTTTTCAAGCGGCTCTCACCCCACTGAAAAAACTTGTTCTATGGCAAGGTAAATTAAAAGTATTTTTAACTCGAAAAAAACTGTATAAAGGCGGTCATTTTGACGATTTTCTGATTTTTATACACTAGGGGTGGTTTTAGATATATTTTCCGGCGTCTCTTACCTCACTGAAAAAACTTGTTCTATGACAAGGTAAACTAAAAGTATTTCAACTCGAAAAAAAACGGTACAAAGGCGGACATTTTGACGATTTTCTGATTCTGATACACTGAGCGTGGTATTTAATATATTTCAAGACGCTCTTACCCCACTGACAAAACTTGTTCTATGAGGAGGTAAATTAAAAGTATTTTTAAATTGAAAAAAAGTGTATAATATAGGTATAATAATATAGGAAACACTAGGTGTGGTTTTAAATATTTTTTCAAGCGGCTCTTACCCCACTGAAAAAACTTGTTCTATGACAAGGTAAACTAAAAGTATTTCAACTCGAAAAAAACGGTACAAAGGCGGTCATTTTGACGATTTTTTGATTCTGATACACAAGGTGTCGTTTTTAATATTTTTTCAAGCGGTTCTTATCCCACTGAAAAAACTTGTTCTATGAGCAGGTAAATTCAAAGTATTTTTAACTCGAAAAAAACTGCATAACTGCGGTCTTTTTGACGATTTTCTCATTTTGATATACTAGGCGTGGTTTTTAATATTTTTTCAAGCGGCTCTTATCCCACTGAAAAAACTTGTTCTATGACAAGGTAAATTAAAAGTATTTCAACTCGAAAAGAACGGTACAAAGGCGGTCATTTTGACGATTTTATGATTTTGATACACTCGGGGTGGTTTTAAATATTTTTTCAAGCGGCTCTTATCCCACTGAAAAAACTTGCTCTATGAGCAGGTAAATTCAAAGTATTTTTAACTCGAAAAAAACTGCATAACTGCGATCTTTTTGCCGATTTTCTCATTTTGATGCGCTAGGGATGGTTTTAAATATTTTTTCAAGCGGTTCTTACCCCACTGAAAAAACTTGTTCTATGACAAGGTAAATTAGAAGTATTTTTAACTAGAAAAAAACTGTATAAAGAGGGTCATTTTGACGATTTTTTGATTCTGATACACTAGGCGTGGTTTTAAATATTTTTTCAAGCGCCTCTTACCCGACTGAAAAAACTTGTTCTATGACAAGGTAAACTAAAAGTATTTCAACTCGAAAAAAAACGGTACAAAGGCGGTCATTTTGACGATTTTTTGATTCTGATACACAAGGTGTCGTTTTTAATATTTTTTCAAGCGGTTCTTATCCCACTGACAAAACTTGTTCTATGAGGAGGTAAATTAAAAGTATTTTTAAATCGAAAAAAAGTATATAAAGGCGGTGATTTTGACGGTCTTCTGATTTGAATCACTAGGGGTGGTTTTAAATATTTCTTCAAGCGGCTCTTACCCCACTGAAAAAACTTGGTCTATGACAAGGTAAATTAAAAGTATTTCAACTCGAGAAAAACGGTACAAAGGCGGTCATTTTGACGATTTTCTCATTTTCATTCACTAGGCGTGGTTTTTAATATTTTTTCAAGCGGCTCTTATCCCACTGACAAAACTGGTTCTATGAGCAGGTAAATTCAAAGTATTTTTAACTCGAAAAAAAACTGTATAAAGTCGGTCATTTTAACGATTTTCTGATTTTGATACACTAGGCGTGGTTTTTAATATTTTTTCAAGCGGCTCTTATCCCACTGAAAAAACTTGTTTTATGAGCAGGTAAATTAAAAGTATTTTTAACACGAAATAAAGTGTATAAATGCGGCCATTTTGACGGTTTTCTGATTTCAAAACACTAGGAGTGGTTTTATATATTTTTTCCGCCGGCTGTTACCCCACTGAAAAAACTTTTTCTATGACAAGGTAAATTAAAAGTGTTTTTAACTCAAAAAAAACTGTATAATAGGCGGTCATTTTGACGATTTTCTGATTTTGATACACTAGGGGTGGCTTTAAATATTTTTCCAAGCGGCTCTTACCCCGCTGATAAAACTTGTTCTATGACAAGGTAAATTTAAAGTATTTTTAACCCGAAAATAACTGCATAACTGCGGTCTTTTTGACGATTTTCTCATTTTCATACACTAGGGGTGGTTTTAAATATTTTTTCAAGCGGCTCTTATCCCACTGAAAAAACTTGTTCTATGAGAAGGTAAATTCAAAGTATTTTTAACTCGAAAAAAAACTGTATAAACGCGGTCATTTTGACGATTTTCTGATTCTGATACACGAGGGGTGGTTTTTAATATTTCTTCCGGCGGCTCTTACCCCACTGAAAAAACTTGTTCTATGACAAGGTAAATTAAAAGTATTTTTAACTCGAAAAAAAACTGTATAAAGGCGGTCATTTTGACGATTTTCTGATATTGAAACACTAGGTGTGGTTTTAAATATTTTTTCAAGCGGCTCTTACCCCACTGAAAACACTTGTTCTATGAGCAGGTAAATTAAAAGTATTTTTAACTCGAAAAAAACTGTATAATAGGCGGTCAGTTTGACGATTTTCTGATTTGGATACACTAGGGGTGGTTTTAAATATTTTTCCAAGCGGCTCTTACCCCACTGAAAAAACTTGTTCGATGACAAGGTAAATTTAAAGTATTTTTAACTCGAAAAAAACTGCATAACTGCGGTCTTTTTGACGATTTTCTCATTTTCATACACTAGGGGTGGTTTTAAATATTTTTTCAAGCGGCTCTTACCCCACTGACAAACTGGTTCTATAAGGAGGTAAATTAAAAGTATTTTTAAATCGAAAAAAGTGTACAAAGGCGGTCATTTTGACGATTTTTGGATTTTTATACATCAGGGGTGGTTTTAAATATTTTTTCAAGCGGCTCTTATCCCACTGAAAAAACTTGTTCTATGAGCAGGTAAATTAAAAGTATTTTTAACTCGAAAAAGCTGCATAACTGCGGTCTTTTTGGCGATTTTCCCATTTTGATACACTAGGGGTGGTTTTAAATATTTCTTCAAGCGGCTCTTACCCCACTGAAAAAACTTTTTCTATGACAAGGTAAATTAAAAGTATTTCAACTCGAACAAAACTGCATATAGGCGGTCATTTTGACGATTTTCTGATTCTGATACACTAGGGGTGTTTTTATAATATTTCTTCCGGCGGCTCTTACCCCACTGAAAAAACTTTTTCTATGACAAGGTAAATTAAAAGTATTTTTAACTTGAAAAAAAACTGTATAAAGGCGGTCATTTTGACGATTTTCTGATTTTGATATACTAGGGGTGGTTTTAAATATTTTTTCCCGCGTCTCTTACCTCCCTGAAAAAACTTGTTCTATGAGCAGGTAAATTAAAAGTATTTTTAACTCGAAACAAAAACTGTATAAAGGCGGACATTTTGAAGGTCTTCTGATTTTGAAACACTAGGGGTGGTTTTAAATATTTTTCAAGCGGCTCTTACCCCACATTAAGAACTTGTTCTATGACAAGGTAAATTAAAACTATTTTTAACTCGAAAAAAAACCGTATAAAGGCGGTCATTTTAACGATTTTTTTATTTTGATACACTAGGGGTGGTTTTAAATATTTTTTCAAGCGGCTCTTATCGCACTGAAAAATCTTGCTGTATGAGCAGGTAAATTCAAAGTATTTTTAACTCGAAAAAAATTGCATAACTGCTGTCTTTTTGACGATTTTCTGATTTTGATGCACTAGGGGTGGTTTTAAATATTTTTTCAAGCGTCTTTTACCCCACTGAAAAAACTGGTTCTATGACAAGGTAAATTAAAAGTATTCTTAACTCGAAAAAAAAACGGTATAAAGGCGGTCATTTTGACGATTTTCTGAT
>NC_046665.1:32264445-32290884 GCF_010883055.1 Belonocnema kinseyi | reverse complement strand
AAAACGGTATAAAGGCGGTCATTTTGACGATTTTCTGATTTTGATGCACTAGGGGTGGTTTTAAATTTTTTTTCAAGCGGCTCTTACCCCACTGAAAAAACTTGTTCTATGACAAGGTAAATTAAAAGTATTTCAACTGGAAAAAAAACGGTACAAAGGCGGTCATTTTGACGATTTTCTGATTTTGATATACTAAGGGTGGTATTAAATATTTTTTCCAGCGGCTCTGGCCCCACAAAAAAACTTGTTCTATTACAAGGTAAATTAAAAGTATTTTTAACTCAAAAAAAAGTGTATAAATGCGGTCATTTTGATGGTTTTCTGATTTAGATACACTAGGAGCGGTTTTAAATTTTTTTCCGACGTCTCTTACCTCTGCGAAAAAACTTGTTCTATGACAACGTAAATCAAAAGTATTTTTAGCTCAAAAAAAAACTGCATAAAGGCGGTCATTTTAACGATTTTCTGATTCTGATACACTGAAAGTGGATTTTAATATTTTTTGAAGCGGCTCTTACCCCACTGAAAAAACTTGTTCTATGACAAGGCAAATTAAAAGTATTTTTAACTCTAAAAAAACTGTATAAAGGCGCTCCCTTTGACGATTTTCTGATTTTGATACACTAGGGGTGGTTTTAAATATTTTTTCCGGCGCCCCTACCTCACTGAAAATACTTGTTCTATGACAACGTAAATTAAACATATTTTTGACTTGAAAAAACTGCATAAAGGCGGTCATTTTGACGACTTTCTGATTTTGATACACTAGGGGTGGTTTTAAATATTTTTTCCGGCGGCTCTTACCTTACTGAAAAAACTTGTTCTATGACAACGTATATTAAAAGTATTTTTTACTCGAAAAAAAACTATATAAAGGCGGTCATTTTGACGAGTTTCTGATTCGGATACACTAGGGGTGATTTATATATTTTTTCCGGCGGCTCTTTCCCCACTGAAAAAACTTGTTCTATGACAAGAAAAATCAAAAGTATTTTTTCCTGGAAAAAAAACTCTATAAAGGCAGTCCTTTTGACGATTTTCTGATATTGATACACTAGGGGTGGTTTTAAATATTTTTTCTGGCGGCTCTTAACCCACTGAAAAAACTTGTTCTATTGGCAGGTAAATTTAAAGTATTTTTAACTCGAAAAAAAAACTGTATAAGGGCGGTCCTTTTGACGATTTTCTGATTTTGATACGCTAGGGGTGTTTTTAAATAATTTTTCCGGCGGCTCTTACCCTTCTGAACAAACTTGTTCTATGACGAGGTAAATTAAAAGTATTTTTAAGTCGATAAAAATTGCATAAAGGCGGTCATGTTGATGGTTTTCTGATTTTTATAAACTAGGGGTGGTTTTGAATATTTTTTCCGGCGGCTCTTACCCCACTGAAAAAACTTGTTTTAAGATATGCTAAAGTAACACTATCTTTAATCGAAAAAAAGTGTATAACAGATTTTGCTCAAATTTTAAGATTTTTTTTTGCATTCGAAAAAAACTGGAGGAGGGACAAAGAAATTCGAAAAAAAATCCACCAAGTAGAAATAAAAACCACTCTAATATCCATTACAGTGACCGAAGGCATTCAAATCACATTTTCACTCAAATCTATATATGTCAGAGCATACGGATCAAAGTTTTGGACATTTTCCATTTTTTTTTAGATATCGGGTCTTGACATCCCCCAAAGTTTTGCCAAATATTCACTTTGCATTTCGAAATACAAGTTTGAGCACGCCTAGGGCGCGCGATGGTTGAATCTCGCACACATTCTCATGGTGACACTCGCGCTGCGCGCTCGATTTCCGACAGACATTTGTAAACCGGTTTTGTTGGATTTTTTTCTCGTAACTTTAGCCGTTTTTCCACACATTTTTTTTATTTTACTTTTTTCAACGTTATTTTTCACGAATAAAACAAAAAGTACGTGTCCTATCAAGAATTGATTCTTAACGAAATTGTAGATCTTTTTTGGGATAACCATTTTTGTTAATTCATCTTTTTTTGTATCCTACATAGTTTGTCCACAAAATGGAATTTTTTATTTTCCATTATGTTTTGTGCAATCAAAATTTGAATTTTCGATTTTTTAAGAAAATCCAAAAATTGGTTAAAATAATCTTATAGGGCTTCCAAAAAGCACTGTTTTTCTTTTCTTGACTTTTTTTCATATCGCGCGTTTTTCGGCTTCAAATTTTGATTTTCGGTTGATTAAACAAATTTTGAAAACGCTATAACTCTGACAATTTTCCGTTTATCGAAAAAAGTCATGAAGATAAATTGTTTGTTCTTTTAATACTATAAATATTCGTACATAGAATTTTCAAATTCTGAAAAAAGTGGTCTCAAAAATTTTCAAAATGCGCTCACTTTTTGAATTTTTATCAAAAATGACTGGTTAACGAACACGTCCTTCCTTTTAGGACCTAGGAAAAGTGTGCCAAAGATGGATTTGATTCGTTCATTTTTTCGAGAATTATCGTGTTTACGGCGGACGGCCGGACGGACGCACGGACAGACAGACGCCAACGTGAAAACCTGATTTTCGGATTCAGGGGGTCTCGAAACGTGGAGATCCGTTGAAAAAGTGTGATGTCAAATTTCCGACAATTCTAATACTTTCTCAATCATAAATGATGAGAATCTAAAAAATGTAAAATACGAGTATCTCAATTTTTAAGTAAATTTGATAATCGCAACCTCTACTGTGTTGTGGATGACCCTAGTAAATTTCTGAAAACAAAGAAAAATATTATACTGATTTCTTTGTTAAATTAGGTGCCAGGGTTAAAACAATTCATGAGATTAAACTAATAAAAGAAAATCTCGAAAAGTGACTCGAGAAAGATGTAGAGGAAAAAAAAACGTTTTGTTACATTCTCATCATTTATGATTGAGAAAGTATTAGAATTCTCGGAAATTTGACATCACACTTTTTCAACGGATCTCCACGTTTCGAGACCCCCTGAATCCGAAAATCAGGTTTTCACGATGGCGTGTCTGTCCGTGCGTCCGGCCGTAAACACGATAACTCTCGAAAAAATGAGTAAATCAAATCCATCTTTGGCACACTTATTTCAGGTCCTAAAAGAAAGAACGTGTTCGTGAACCAGCTATTGTTGATAAAAATTCAAAAAGTGAGCGCATTTTGAAAATTTTTTATACCACTTTTTTCTGAATTTGAAAATTCTATGTACGGATATTTATAATATTGAAAAGAACAAACAATTTATCCTTATGACTTTTTTCGATCAAATGAAAATTCTCGGAGATATAGCGTTTTCAAAACTTTTTAATCGACCGAAAATCGAAATTTGAAGCCAAGAAACGTACGATATGAAAAAAAGTCAAGAGAAGGAAAACATTTCTTTTTGAAAGCCCTACAAGATTATCATAACAAATTTGTGCATTTTCTTCAAAAATCGAAACTTATAATTCTTATTGCACAAAAGATAATGAAAAATAAAAAATTCCATTTTGTGTACAAACTATGTAGGATACGAAAAAAGATTAATTAACAAAAATTGTTATCCTAAAAAAGATCTATAATTTCGTTAAGGATCACTTCTTGATAGGGCGCGTATTTTTGGTTTTATTCGTGAAAAATAACATTGAAAAAAAATAATAAAAAAAATGTGTGGAAAAACGACGAAAGTTACAAGAAAAAAAGATTTAACAACAACTGTTTACAAATATCGGTCGCAAATCGAGCACGCAGCGCGAGTGTCACGATGAGAATTTGTACTTTAAAGCCTACAGAGCTTTGAGAAACTTGATATGTGACAATACTTAATTAAGTAGAAAATTCAGAACATGAAGACGCATATAAATACTGCCATCTAAAACAGATCTTTTTGATAAAGTTTTTTTAAGCATTCCAAATGCAAAGAATAAATATCCGAGCGCGAACCCATTATCGAGCGCGAAGCGCGAGATTCAACCGTCGAGCGCCCTAGGCGCGCTCAAACTTGCTCAAACTTGCAAACTTGCAAGAGAGGACGATACATTGACGTGCATTTCCGAGACAGTTTGGAGACATTTCCAAGCTGTCTGAAATTCCAATGTCTTGAAATAATTTAAAACACTCTAAAATATTTCAAATCCTTTGGAATCCCGTTAAATTATTGATATGAATTAAAAATCCATTGAAAATATTTAAAGCTCTTGAAAAATTCTTGGAATTAAAAAAAAACCTAAAATCTGTAATATTCTTAGAAATTCATTTAAATTATTCAAATCAATTGAAAATTTCTTTGAATCTTTTACATTATCCTAACATCTTACAAATGTCTTAAAGTATTGGAAATAACTTGACATATTTTAAAATCTGATAGTTCCTGAAATCTTGGAAATTTTACTAAAATGCCTTGAGAGGCTTTAAAATCCCTTAAAACCATTGAAAACTGTGGAAATCTGATTAAATCCCTTCCGACCTTTGTAAATATTCCAAAACCTTACAGGCCCTATAAAGTCAACCTATCCCGGTAATAAATGTTGAATTAAGAAGAAATAAGGGTTAGATTGCAGAATAGGGGCGTTACTTCTATGTTGGCTGGAAACAAAATTTTGTTTGGCAACAAAAAAATTAGAATCTTTAATTGAACGATAAATGAATCGATTTGATGAGGCAAAAGTTTAAAATTATTGATCCTTTCGTTACTGTGATGTCTCAAATGTGGGTCTGTCACGATATATCGTAATGATCATATTTAGCGAGAAGTTGGCAATGGGTAGTGATGTGACCAACATTATTTTTTTACTAGTCATAGGGGTGCCTTCCCGCTCCCACGAACCCTTGGAAAAGAGTAGGGTTTGGACCAAATTACTTTTGGGACCTGTCAAAGGGGGGTTTCTGGCCGTTTCAATTTTTAAAAGTACCTAAACGGTGAGTTAAATATGATCATTCCGATATCGTCACATATCCATATTTGAGATATTGTAGTAACAAAGGAAAAATAATTTTTAACTTCTGTTTGCACAAATCGCTTCATTTATAGTTCAATTAAAGATTCTAATAAATTGTTGCAGAAAAATACTGTTTTCCAGCCAAAAAACAAGTGACGTCCCTATTCTGCAAATGAAAATTCCCCAACGGGAAAAGAAAATGTGCAAATCTTATTCCTCTCAATCATCTTACTAAAATTTAACGGAAGCATTTATTTAGCCTACTTTTCGAAGGTTAAATCGCTTTATGACTTAAAAATTCGGTAAATATTTAAATTGATTTATATTTTAATAATTTATTTAAACGTGTTTAAAAAAGCATAAATCCCTGCTAGCATTAAGGAGAATACATTTCAGATTGAATATATTCAAATATAGACTTGATTTGATTATAATCAAAATTTCAAAATTTATACTCCACATGAGGGAATTAAAACAATTTATTATACATATTGTGTGAACTGATTAGAAGGAATTAAATAAACTCAAAATATGAACACTTTTGCGGAGTAAAATACATTTCTGTGAAGTATGACTACCGGTAAAATGATATGAAATTAATGTGGTTGAAGTTCTGAACGTTCAAATGAACGAAATTTTTTACTGATGAGTTTGCAAACCAGGAAAAGTGCTAAAATATTTGTTAATTTATATTGGAAATAATTCATTATTGAAACAATAATTAAAATGAATAATTTAAATTGCAGTTGGAACAATAGTTATGCGTAAAATATAAATGCCGAAAAATATTTCGTTCATTTGAACGTTCAGAACTTCACGTACATAAGGAATTAAATATATCGAAAACACGTTCCCTTTTGGGGAATAGGAAATTGTGACGCGGCGGTCGCTATGGAAATGGAAATTAATTCGTTTTGGAGATATCCTATCCTATATAGAATAATCTTCACTTTTACGATGAAATCTGAGAGTATTAATTTTTCCCTATTTAAAGCTTATTACCTAGATATTCTTTTATGTTTTTTAATTATGTAAAAATGCCTTAGAATCTTTTGAAAAACCTTAAGATATTTGAAAGCTTTAGAAATCCTTTGTAAGTTTTAAATTCTATTCAACCTTCCTTGGATGTTTTAAAAATATACTAAAATCTCTCAAATCCTTTGAAATATCTTTAAATTACTCTGAAATATATCAAAAGAATTCAAGAAATCATGGATTAATTTTATTGAAAGAAACTTGACTAAAAGTGATTTTTTCATAAAAAAATGGCGAAATTATCCTTTAGAAATTCTTTGACAATTGTAATATTTTCTTCAAAATATCTTACTTGCGGCCACCCCGTCAAAAATTAAATTTAGTGTTATTTCCGGGTCATCTCTCGACATAGTAGCTCTTAGATAATCAGATGACAGAAATGGTCGGTAAATAGTGAAAAACGTTATCTACACGCACCCTAAAACCTAAACCTGACTTGGCGAAGTAGAGTGCCGGCGTAACGATTTTCGAGCAGTGCGAATCTGTGACGTCACAAGGCAGCGTGCACTGTGCCTGTATAATCACTACAGCGCACGTTCCACCATCCACGGATTTTATTTCGGTTTGCACGACTTGAACGATTCAAGACGACTGTGTGTGCAAGAGTGTGTGTCACTTCCTCTTTCTTTTTTTCTCATACAGGTGTGTCTCTGCGGCTTGTCTAATAAAATAATACACTCCCCCTTAAACTTATACATATATTTGTACCCACGCCAGTGCCAGCCAACTTTCCACCTTTCCAACCTTCCCAGCAGGCAGTCGTGTCGTGGTCGTGTCGTGAATCGTTGTCGTCACACCGGCTGTGCTCCAAACGACAGAAACAGAAGAACCGCGTTGCGTTTGTTTGCATTCTTTCCTCGCAGTTTCTCCACTCCACTTGACTCCACTACTCCAGCCTGTTCCAGTCCAGTCGCGAGTCGACACTTGAAAACATGATAGACCGCAAAACCTGTCGTCGGGGTGCTCCGAAACCTAACCCTCTCGCCGGAAATTCCACTTGAATTAGATAACCATGGATTTCGGCCAGTGAATAACCAAGATAAAACAAAAAGCGTGGCGGCGGCAGTGCAGTGCAGCAAATCAGAATTTAATGAACAAAAACAATCCATCTTATTGTTAGGATAAAGAAGGGATCACAGGTTCGTGTTGTGACAGTGTTTACCATAGGGGTCCGAACATGGCTTCCAGCAGCAACAGCACTGACAACGGCAACAATGTGCCACAGTGGAAGCGGGAATTACTACAACGTCGCAAAAAAGTGCTCGCCAGCAACAGCAACGGTGCAAGCGTCAAGTTTTGTTCGTCTGGCTCTGCTGCCAATGGTGGTGGGGTAGAAACTCCCGACACGATCCTCTTCCTTGTTCAGGATCAAAATCAACTGAGAACTAGTGCTAGTGCTACTAGTGCAGTGAGTGTCAACCACGTCGCAGGAGGAAGTTTTGCGGGTGCGGTATCTTCCTCGCGGGAATCAAGCTGTGGCGCCGCAGTCGCGACCGCTGCTTTCGAAAGTTTACGTTCGCCAGTCGCGGGCAACATGCGTCTTGAGGCGGGTGTTTGTTCCTATTCGGAGGATGGCGGTAGAAATCCCGAGATCGAGCACGAAAAGTCGAAATCCGAGAATAACAGTGAAATGTACAGAGCCAGGAGAGTCGATAGGGAGAGTGAAAGTGACATTTTCCAGCTGATCGAACTCTCGAAAAAAACTCGAGTCGGCATGACCCTCGTAAGAAACAAAGTGTCCGAGGACTGTGAAAGTGACAGTTCCGAAGAGTTGCAGTACGGGCCTGGAATTGTCAACAAACTGAAAAGCAAGTACCTTAACCTCACTTTGCGTGAAACGAATAAGAGTCGAGGTTCCGTGCAACGATTCAGGCGCGCCGCAAGTCTCGAGGATCTACTCGACTGCGAAGAAGATCCTCCTGAGAAAACGACCAACAAGTATACAAAGAAAAATGTGCTGACGAAAACAGAGAGATACAGGAACACTTCGAGAGGCAATGATTCCATGAAAAGGGCGAGGAGCGTGGAGACTCTCATGAGATATAATTCGACACCAGAGGAACCAAACTCTACGCTAAACCGGTTTGGGTCCGTGTTCAAACAAGAGCTCGTCAACGATCATATTATCCTGATCGACAGAACGTCTGTGAAGATCGAGAGTCGCTTGGAAGATGCAGACCGGCCGAAGGCTGTCAACAAACCCAAGAGGATCAAACCTGTCCTGGCGGAGACCGAAAGGCCACCACCGGATCTAGTCAAGACCACTATGAGAATTTTCGAGGGTTCGGCAAAAAAGCTCAAGCCAAAGGGTGAGGTAGCTGTCAAAGTTGCGACCTTCAAAACCATTAATGACACATTCAAAGCTCAAAAGCAGAAAAAAATAACCCCCAAGCCACCCCTTCAACCTAAACCTTTTACGAATGGGACTAACAGGGGTCCTAGTTCTCCAAAGAAGATCGTTCTTTCGCAGAAGCCCAATGCCGAGTTGACAGGAAAGCAGGATAGATTGGAAGAGTATCGGAATGAGGGTGTCATCATGGATCCGATTGTTCAATCTGTCTCATCGGTAGTTTCCAAATTTCAGCAAATCGAAAAGTCGCACTCTCCCTCAGCTTCCCCAGAACCATCCTTCAAAATAAAATTCTCTCCAGCCCTGAGTCCAGAACCTTCGCTCAATAAATTAAAATCCTCCCTCGAAATTATTGTTAAGTCGCCCCCAGTGACTCCGGTTTTGTCCCCGAGAATATCCTCTCCAAGGTTGTCTTCACCGGCATCACCAGAGAAAGATGTCACCAGGCAAAATTCAGTTCCAGTTCACAAAACTTCAAGTCCTAGTCGAGAATTTGTCAAACAAATATCTGCGCCAGAATCTCCAAAATTCTGGCATCAAATTGAGAAGGAAAATTTGAAACCGACTTGTGATGCAAAGCAAGATGACAAGTTTCACAGTCCGGAAGTTGAGGTACTGGAAATTGAAAATAGTGAATTTATGGAAATCAAAGACTGCAGGGTACACAAAGAGCTTACGGAGGGGGAGGAACCAAAAGAAATTAAGGAAACAAATATCTCGTCGCTAGTGGAGGCTGCAAAAGAAATTGAAGCAGTCGATGGACCAAGGTGTGTTTCCAAATCTGCTTTAGATAATATTGGAAAAGCGGGAACAACGGTGCAGTTTACTTTCGATAATAAGTCCACCAATCATAAGAGTTATTTACCTGGAGCAACGTCGAATGGACAGAAAATTTCAAAGGATCTGCACCTTGGAAACAACCTTGAGCTTGTTAAAAGTAAGTCTCCTTCATTGACAACAGCCACTCCTAATGATGATGCTGCTTTGAATAATCAGGTACGAATTCAAGAAAGGCTTGGGTCCGGAAATAATGAGAAAAATAGTCTTTTTAATAGGGATGAGTCACCTAATGTGGTGGAAAATAGACCTATTGGGGCAATTTCAAGTTTAGGCTTAATCAGGTCTATGACAATGATCACTTATCCTCAATGCAACGAATCTAAAACTATAAGATATCAGCGGTCCGAGTCGATTTCACCACCTCAAAAACAAATAGGGATCATTCGACCATTGGTTTCTACAAAAACGCAACTGCCACAGCAAAATTTGAGTAACAGAGAACTAGAAAAAAATTTAATAAATCGAGTCAAAAGCATAGAACAACCTACAAAAGTTGTGGTCAGTTTGAAAAGTGCAGAGGAGATTCAAGTGAAGAAAGTCGGTTCTGGGAGTGGAGGTCTTTGGGACACGAAGCCATGGAATCAACAAAATAATACAATGGTCTTCAACTTTAGTAACAGAAAAGATGTTCCTGATTATATTGAAAATGATGGAATGAATATAAGAAGGAAACAAAATAAATCAAAGGTGAGTGGTTTTAGTATTTTCAGCAATACTACCCGACAAAATATGTCTATACTTATTTTCAAAGATACTTTACACAATAATCTATTCAAATATGTAATTGAAATTTGTAGATATTATTAACGGAGGTTTCAGTTAAAGAAAACAAAAACTCAACTATCAGGCGAAAAAAGATAGAAACGAAATGCTGATCCGTCTCTTTCCTTTTACAGACTGATTCTTGTCAGAGAAACTAGAGTGAAAGCTTTCGTTTCAAATGTCTAAAACCTTAAGGCTTAAAAAAGTAAGTCTCAGAAAAAGCTTGTACATAAGGGACCATACTTAATTTACGTAACAGCTGAAGGGGATGGGGGTTCTTCATTCATGTACATAATGTTTGGAAGTTTGCAAATGAAACAAATAACTCGCAGTAATTGTACAAATACAAATTTAACTTTACTTGCCAAAGAAACCTAGTGAGTGATAAAAAAATTCAGCCAGCAACAGTTTAAAACAAAAGTCAGGAGATTTTATGGACCAGTGGAAATTCCGGGATTTAAAAAAATCTTCCAAAAGTTACTAAATCTCTATAACATTAAATAACTGGTAAGAAGAAGAAATTTTAAACTTTTCAATTTCGTTTTTAATTTTAAATTCTTTTATTCTGTTTATAAAAGATTCTAGCTTAGAAATTCTGTTTAATTAATATTAATGGTCAGGGAAAATTAGGGAATTTAAAAAATGAAGTTTTGCGATAAGCCTGATATAATATTCATGTTAGTAATTTATTTACCTTGTATTTATATTGTTTGTTTTTGCAGTTCCTTCCTCCTTAATATTATATTTTTTATTGTAAAATGTATTCTTTTTTTGAAAATTTGGCAGTTTTGTTAAAAAGTCATCAATTTTGGTTGTACATTTAACTGTTTTGATGCAAATTGAACTCTTCGTAAAAAATTAATTTTTTGTTTAATTTGCATATTTTGATGTTGAAAAGTCAACTGAAATCTTTTTTGGATGCAAATTCTTCTATTTTATGTTAAATTTATATTTTAAATTAAAAAATGTATCTATTTTAGTAGAAATTATAGCTTTCTTAGATAAAAATGTAATTGTTTGGTTACAAATTCCACAATTTTGTTAAAAAGTCATCGTTTTTGGTTAAAAAGTCAACTTATATATTTTTTGGATGAAAATTTAACTTTTTTTTTAATTTGTATTTTTTTATTTGAAAATTCATCTGTTTTAGTAGTGTGAGGATTCAACTATTTTGATTGGAAATTTTTGGCTAAACTGCCTTAGTTAAAAAATGATTTTGGTGTCAAAGATTCATATTTTTAGTTGAAAATTCAGATCCTTGCTATAAAATTTTACTAATTTGTTGGAATTTTTTAAAAATATTTTTTTGAATGAAGGATTATCTCTGGTGGAAAACTTAACTGTTTTGTTGAAATTTTTTTTCTGGAAGTTTATATTTTCTGGTTTAAAATTAGTTTTTCGTCTTTATGGTTCTAAAATTCATTTTCAAAAATAAACTTTCATATTTTTGGTTGAAATATTAACTATTACACTTTTTTGTTAATAATTCATCTTTTTAGGTTAAAAATTCGACTGTTTTGTTGAAAATTTAATTACTTTGTTGTATGTACCTAAAGCTCTGAACGTTCAAATGAACGAAATATTTTTCGACATTTATATTTTACGCATAAGTATTGTTCCAACTGCAATTTAAATTATTCATTTTAATTATTTTTTCAATAATAAATTATTTCCCATATAAATTAAAAAAATATTTTAGCAATTTTCCTGGTTTGCAAACTCGTCAGTAAAAAACTTCGTTCATTTGAACGTTCAGAACTTCAACCAAATCTTTGTTGAAGATTCAGGTATTTTGTTAAAGTCATCTTTTATGGTAGAAAAGTATATTTTTGTTTTAAATAATCAAATTTTAAATTTTTATCTGAAATATTGTTTCATTTCTTTTATAAAAGATCATACTTTACAATTTTACAAGATTAAAATGCTGGTATTTGAATATTAATGGCTAGGGAAAATGAAAAGTTTTTCAAAGAAAACTGAGTGAATTTTGAAAATGAAGATTGCGGCCACTCGCCTAATTTTACCAGAAATCAATAGCAAAAAAGCAAAATACAATCTATCTTTATGTATTGCCCATAATGTGTTTGACAAAGTGAGACAACACTTCAAATTTAACTAACAATGGACATTTTTGTACGTATGAGAATCACCAGTTGAGCATGAAATCTACTAATTCGCACATTATTTTACATAAAACTACATTATATTATCGTTGAATGCACTCTATTGAAATTTCATCATTTAATAAAGTAAAACAATAATTCATAATCAAATTAGTCTTAAAAGTATAAATTGCATAATTCATTGTCTTTGAAAGATATGTGCTGGCAGGACCACATTGCAAAAATGGACTGAAAAACTATAGGGAATTTAGGGCACATTTAAGGCTAATTTAATGCCCTATTGTAAAATTTAATGCTCTTCATTTAAACAAAAAAAACCGGTGGTCATGCTAGCTTAACGTTAAGATAGCAGAAACACGCATAGAAAAAAAACGACTTAAGCATTATTTATTTCCACAATAATTTAGGGCTCTAGCAATATGATAATAAAAAATGTTTAAAAATTGTTTAAACAATTCTAGTAAAAATGAATTAAACAAATTTCTTCTTCTGTACTGTATTAAGGCTCACTAAGGGCTCCATGAATATAATATTTGAATGTAACAAAAAACTGTTTAAACAAATTTACCACAAAAAAATTATTTTATTTTCGTTTCTTTTGCATAATTTCAGGCTCAGTGAAGGCTCCTGCAATATCATCGACCGAAGGTCATGCTATATCAATCTTGAACCAATTTATTGTTAAGCTATTGCAAACACTATTTTTTGCAAAAAATACTAGAACCCAAAATGCAGTACTACGGTCCCAAATTAGTCCTCAGTGAACCCTAAATTATGCGAGGAGTAAAAATGAGTTTTATGGTATTCTTCGCGTATTTTTTATAACGTGAAAGTAGCACAACACCATATATGACACAAAAGAGGGCAAAGAAAAGGTCGCAAGACTTTCAGTTGATGATATTTTAGGAGCCTTAAATGAGCCTAAAATTATGCAAGAGAAATGAAAAGAAAATATTTTTTGTGGTAAATTTGTTTAAACAATTTTTTGTTACATTCAAATATTATATTCATGGAGCCTTAAGTGAAACTTAATATAGGGCAGAAGAAACAATTTGTTTAATTCATTTTTACTAGAATTGTGTAAACAATTTTTAAACCTTTTTTATTATCATATACCTAGAGCCCTAAATGAGCCCTAAATTATTGTGGAAAGAAATAATGCCTAATTCGTTTTTTTTTCTACGTGCGATCCTGCTAGCTTCACGTTAAGCTAGCATGACCACAGGTTTTTTTCGAAAAATTGCGGAGAATTACATTTGACAATAGGGCATTAAGTGAGCCCTGAATTATAGAGCAAAGAAATTTTGAAAAATTAGTTTTTGACTATGTGTGGTTCTGCTATCTTAACGAAAACTTTTTGAAATCGGTTAATATCTTTGTTCCCTTTATTGATTTAAAAATTCAAAAAAAATTTCCCTATTGCTTCGAAAATTATGAAGCATTTTTTCTATTTACAGCTTTTGCTACTGAATAATAATATAAAATTACAAATTAAAAATCAAATTTTGCTCAATTTAGAATTTTTTCAAAATGGCAAAAAACATGCTTTTTTTAGATTGAGTCCTATGCACACATTTTGAAAAAAGTTGAATATGTCGAACCTGAAATTTCTTCAGCTTGAACCAAAGAAAAAAGATGTTAGTTCGTTTTTCTAAAATACATTTTCTTAATGATGTTTCATGCGTTCAAATATTGTCAATTTTACGTTTTTGAGCGATTTTGACGACTTGCTAAAACTAAGTTTTTATGCTCAAAAAATGATGGTGTTATTACGGCAGAACGATATTTTTGTAGAAATTCGCTGATGGACTCATTTTATGTACAAATCCCCCCCCCCCCCAGGTTGGGGTGGGGGTCAATGCGTAGTGGGATACTTGTTGACGGTATCCCGTTTTTTAGCAAACAGGTGATAAAGTGCTGAGGTAAGAATTCTTTAGACTTATATTGCAGACTTTATATAAAAATTACATTTGCTTTTTATTAAAAATTATACACAATATAAATTACAAATTATATTTGTCTTATTTAAAGAGTTATATAAAATAAATATTATTGATTTTATATTGCAAATTATATTTGGTTTATATTAAAAATTATATTCAATATATATTGCATATTATATACATAACGTTGTTAGAAACGCTTTTCGCGGCTGTTTTAATCAACCTCCCTTGAAATCCTTCTTGGTTTCAAAAGCAGGCATTATTGCACGAGAACTCAATGTCGAGCGAATGAAAATATCCCTTTTTTCTGGACCAAAAACTTCCGCTGAGGCCTTAGTCACAAGCTTACTGAAAAAACGGGATACCATCAGCAAGTATCCCCCTACGCATTAACCCCCACCCCAATATGCGAAGGGGGGGGGGTGTACATAAAATGAGTCCATCAGCGAATTCCTATAAAAATATCATTCTGCGGTAATAACACCATCATTTTTTGCGTCTAAAAACTTAGTTTTAGCAATTCGTCAAAATCGCTCAAAAAAACGTAAAATTGACAATATTTGAACGCTTGAAATATCATTAAAAAATTTTGTTGAAAAAAAAATAACAGCTTTTTACTTTGGTTCAAGCTAAAGAAATTTCAGGTTCGACATATTCAACTTTTTTCAAAATGTGTGCATAGGTCTTATACAAAAAAATTTTTTTTTGCCATCTTCAAACAATTCTAAATTGAGCAACTAAATTTTTTTATTTATAATTGTTTATTATTATTCAGTAGCAAAAACTGTACATAGAAAAAATTCACCCTAATTTTCGAAGCAATAGGGAATTTTTTTGGAATTTTCCAAGTTTTGAATATACAAATCAAAAAATGGAACAGAAGATATTAATCGATTTTAAAAAAAAATTTATTTTTCGGATGTCAACCCAAAATTTTTTTGCTCAGCTGAAACGATTCGACTAATTTGTAAATAATTAAAAATGCAAAGCCTTTTAGAGTAAAAAAATCATGTTTACTGAACCTAGAAATGAACGAAAGAATTTCAACTTTATTTCTTAAAACCAAGAGCAAACCGATTACAGGGTCGTAACTTTTATAAATTTAGAACCAGTCTTCTTAAAAATTATTTTGATCTCAATTATTATTCAATGTCTCTTAATTGACGTAATATACTCTCTTCATAAATCTCAGAAATTTACAAGTCCAAGCGCTTTCAATTCAAAATTACTTCGTTTTTATTGTTGTTAATTTAAAATGAACAATTTGAAATTTTTCTAATTTAAAAATCGTATGCTTGGTACTAAAAAAATACATAATATAAGTATATTTTCCAATTTACATGAAACTTCTTTCAATTGTTCCTCTATATTTACAGAATATATTTCCCAATTTTCAGGTAAAAATAATAATATTTAAAGCATCAAACTTGATTTTTGAAATAGTTAATATCTTGTTTTATATTTTTATGTTCTTAACTGGCTATACAATGCTTCCCGCGTACTGTAGCGTGCATATAATGTTGCTATTTTAAATACATAAGTATACATTTAAGATTTTTTAAAGAAAATTAACCAAATTAAGTTTTTCAGCCAATGAATTCAATGATCATAGAAAATTTCGTTTCAACTTGTCATTAATTATAGAAAATTTAATGCGGATATTATTAATATGCATAGAGGAGAGTATTCGAATATGAGATATTCTCATAATATGAGAAAACGGGGTATTAGCTAAACTAAGAGACCCACTCTATCGGTTCTATCACTAACTTGTAGTCCTTGAAGAAAGAGTACTTTCGTGGTATAGTCCGTTTTTTATTGGGCTTCTGAAGATTATAGGCGAACTTTTTGTGAAATCGATGGTGGTCGAGTTCTTCGAAGGGAATTCTTTAAACCCTATTTATTATTCATTAAATATGTATTTAGCAGTGAAGTACAGGTCAAACATAGGAAGTGCATAGTTGCACGGCGTGGTTCTCATAATATGAGATACCTGTGGTTCTTATAACACTGGCTGCGCGGGGGAAGTTGGTTACAGAGATATTTGTGACCACTGCAAAAACTCAATATATCTAAATAGCAGTAAATTTATACTTCGGAAACATAGAATGAAGTTTTTCATTAAAAATAATACTTTATTTTGCATTTTATTAGCTATTTTCTGGGTTATCTCATATTATGAGAATAGTTTGACGAGTTTGGAAAAAGCACTTTTTGACATTTTTTGTATTTTCAGCATAAAAAATATTTTTAATACAATTTTTTATTTGAGATTCTTATGACAAACTAAATTTCCTTTAAAATGACCTATATTACTTTCAAATTCAGTACATAGAATTCCGACAATCACGCCAGAGTTGGTATCTCATATTTGGGTACTCTCCTCTATTTATAAAAACTTAATAAAATTAAGTTTTTCAGGCAAAGAATTAATGAATAATATAGAAAATGTCTTGGACTACAAATGGTTAATATTTTGGCAATTACCCATATACTTACATAATTCTTTTTTATGATGTAAATAATAACAAATAAATATATGACAGCATAGAACAAAGTTATAAGCTTTAAAAAGTGCTTAAAAATACAATTTATTATTACATTTTCTTGATAATTTAAAAAAATGTTATGCGTTTTTAAAGCAAAATATTTAAGGAAAAATAATTCAATAACATTTTAAAAAATTGTATTAAGAATGCATTTCATTTTATAAAAGAACAATTAAAAAATTGCTAATTAACAAATTTTAAAATAAAATAATTGATAATGCAAGGAGGAAGCAAACAAATATTTTTCATCCGACCACCGTGCGACCTGCAAGTTCTTGCACTAAATGTTTCTTTACAGAATTCTTGTTTCTTCTGATTTCGAAGTATTTTATATTTGAAAGAAAATTAAAGTATGGAGCACTTTTTTAAATAGGTAATATTTAAAATAGCGATCATTTTTTTCTAAATATTGTAAATTATTTTTTAGGAATTGTTATTTCAAATTAAAAACTGTGTTAGAAAGTATTATAAAAGATTTAAATAAATCGAAAACTGTGCGTTTTACAGAGGTTTTTAAAAATCAGAAAATATTTATTTGTCACAGGTTATTAAAGCGTTTTTCAACTCAAAAGTTTTGTTTTGCTTTACATAATTTTTAAGCGGAATTAAATTTTTAAAGAAAAAAAGTATTGAGTCCTTTGTAAAATAAGTGAAGTTTAGTTATTTTTTGCATATTTTAAATTGTTGATTTTGGAAAGCAATTCCATATTCAAAACTTTGTAAAAAAACATATGATAAAAGAATTCAGTAAATTGAAAACTGTGCGGTTTATGAAAATTTTCGTAAAGCAGAACATTATTTTTTGTTATTGATCTTATTAAAGCATTTTTTCACTTGCAACTTTTCTTTATTATTTATTATCTTTAGGTCTTTGAGAGAGTGTTATATACAATAAAAGAGTTGGATAAATTAAAAACTGCACATTTTATGAAGAATTTTTGTTTATTATTTATTACTTTCAGATATTTTATAACATTTTTAAGTATATTAAGAAAAAAAGCATCGAGCCTTTTTTGAAATAAGTGAAATGCAATTCTAAAATTTTTCCAAATAAAAAATGGTATATTAAAGTCTTTCGAAAATTTTCAAGTGTCATCAGAAAGATGTTTTCTTAAAAGAAACATTAAGTTTAACAACGTTTAGTTTGAAGGTGGTTGAGGCTCATTGCAGAGATTTTGTCATCGAAATCCAAGTGCTTCGTTAGAGAAGTGGTTAGAGCGCGCGGTTAGGGACACACTAGTTCAGGTAGTTTAGGTAGGGTTCGAATCCTCGGGGAGTTTGATTTTTCAAATTGTCTTGGCGTGCGATTATATGTGTAAGGCGTAAGCAAACAGTCTGCGCGAATTATGTATTTTAATAATTTAAAAAATGAAGATTATATAACAATAATTTCGAAAACAATTTTTTTTCGTTGAGAAATAGTGTTCAGTTGAGGCATTAGTATATTGTTCCGATACTACATACTCTTAGGACTTAGATTAAGAAAATATATTCTTGAAGTGTATCAGAAATGATTTCTTGGAAGTAAACTACGTTCGGCATTTGCATACATATGTATATGAAGTAAAGCAATAAAATTTTAGAATGATAAAATGCGATATTCTATCTAAGAATACATTTTCTCAGATTAAGAAAATGTACGCTTGTTCCAAGCATTCGGTAGCAAGTATTTATTTATTTGGAACACACTCATATTCTATCGTCCCCATTCGTACCTGCGATTGACTTGAATCAAGTAACATTTACTTGATTTAAGAACAATTTTTTTTCAGTGTAATGAAACATGTATTATTTCAATTAATTTATATAATTACAATTCATAATATGCATTTATATTGAAACATACGTATTTTTATTTCCTTGTTTTTATTATTATTTTTTTAATGTTAATTCAGCCATTTTAAAGCATACAATCATTTTCAAAAATCTCAAAATTTCAAGCGGTTAGCCGCCATATTGGTCGAGTTAAAGGGGGTAACGTCTATTTTTGTTTTTATTTTTTCCCTGTTTTCATCGTTAGAAAAAATCTGAAAAAATGCACAGGACTTCTTTCAATCAATCTCAAAGTGCACGATTTTCGTTTGAAAAATTTTGGCGAGAAATTCAAAGTGAACAATATTTTCCATTTTTTTGTTGAATTTTGTTGTGTCATAAAACTCAATTAGTTTTTTACCACAAAATATTACCCAAGGAGCTAATATTGTGAATTTATTTAGATTTTTTAATTTGGGGCATATTAGTGTAAAAAATTAAAAATAGTTATTTTCACATATATTTCAACTATTGAGGCCCATTGATACCTGAATAGGCATATAATACAATTATATAAGCTTATTTAAATATTATTTGAAACTATATGTGTATATACATAAAGTATATATGCATTGTAACAGAAAAGTTGCAATGATTATTCGTGGTACTACCATTTAAAATTTGTTTGAAAGTTATTAAGTTTCATATTCATTAAGAATTTAATCTTCACCGCTTTCCTCATTTATCACAAATACACATTTAATTTTTGTAAATAACCTGATCAAAACATCTGCCCATCGGTACGATCACCGAAATTATTATTAAAAATCACTGCTGACTTTGAAGCGTGATTACTCGGTCCCAAAAGGAATAAGTAATTTGTTTTAAAAACTGTTAACAGTTTATTGATTTACCCGTCGAATGAACCATAATAGATATATTTTTGATAATCCAAAGAATATACCGTGTGAGAAGTTTTAAAAAAAGAGCAAGAGTTTCTTTTACTTTGTACCTCGAATTCAACTTGTGACATAACCTAGGAAATTTGTAGAAAAAATCTAATTTGTGCCAATAAAACTTGAAAAATCTCCATGGATTCTCGAGATACATCTGAAAGTGTCCAAGTCTCAAATGTCAAGTTTGAGTGAGCAATATTACTGCTGGCGACCGCGAGAGAGGTATCACCGAGATTTTCTCAGATTTTGTACTTATGGAACAATACTGAAATTAACAGGACGTCATCTGTGCAATCTGACCTTTTATTTAAGTTCCCAAGATATGACTTAAATGTTCAAGCACGTCTGTGTCGCGTTTCAGTCGGCGATCACCGCAGATTTTAGTCGTATCTTGAGAACCCGTGAAGATGTTTGATGTTTTATTGGCCTAAATTAAAAATAATACCTTATTGACTTTGCAGTATGAATTTGAAATTTTTGCTACAACTTTCCTATGTCGTGACACGAGTTGAAGTCGAATTACAAAATTCGAGAAATTCTTGCATCTCTTTTAAAACTTCTCTCGTGGTATATTATGTTCAAAAGATAAAAAATATCTTCATTAGTGCTCATTCGACACGTAATTTAATAAGCTTTTTAACCGTTGTTTAAAAAGGTTATCAACATTTTTCGAGAATCATCAGACCGGCAGAAGTTCTGAGCAGTTTATTCACAAAAACAAAATGTGCAACTGTGATAAATGAGGAAAGCGACGAAGATTAAATTCTGAATCAATTTGTGTGTGTGTACTTTATGAATATCTAGTGTTTTTTAATAATATATCAATACGCTTATATAATTTTATTATATGACACTATTCAGGTATCAATGGGCCTTAAAGAGATGAAATAGATGTGAAAATAACTGTTTTTAATTATTACACTAAGATCCCCACATTTAAAAATCTGCAAAAATTTACAATAATAGTTCTTTAGATAAGTAATGTGCAGAATTTCTAAAAATAGAACCAAGAATCCAACGACCAAATTTGGACAATCACCATAAAATGTTCCTATGGAAATTTGAAAAAAGATTTTAAAAAATTCCTATCAATGTAACCTCCTAAAAAAAACAAGAATGCAACGACCTAATATAGATTACAACGAACAAACAAAAAATGCTCCTATTGCAATCTGAAAAAAATCGGTCAAAAATATAAAAGAGGAAAGAAAAATGATTTTCAGGTATCAAAGAGATAACACCGGTTCTTCGTTGCTGTTGCTACCTTTTTACAGTTTTCTTGCCTTGGTAAGGGGTATTGTATGAGTACCAAAACGTTGATATTATTTTTTTTTTCAATTTTTTTTTTTCAATGTTCTTTTATTGTATTTTCATAATAATAAATATATAAAAGACGAAAGAAAAAAAAAGGAAGGGGATGTGGTTGGTTGCCTTCTCATTCTTCTTTCCTCTTTTTTATTTTTGACAGGAAATTTTTATTTATTTTTTATTTTTTCAGATTATAATTGGAGCATTTTTTGTTTGTTCGTTGTGGTTCAAATTTGGTCGTTGGATTCTTGTTTTTTTCAGCAGTTTGCATAAATTTGATTATTGGACGTTAAATAGGATTTTTAATTTAGATTTTAATCTAATTGAAATTTCTTTAATTTTTTCCCCCTTACAAGTGAAAAGAAAAAAAAATTCTTTTTTGAATAAAAATAAAAAAGCGCAAACAAAAATAAGAAGGTAACCAACCAAATCCCCTTCCTTCTCTTTTTTATTTCTTTCGTCATTTTTATTATTATTATTATAAAATCACAATATAAAAACATTCGTAAAAATAATCACCAACGTTTCGGCACTCATACAGCGCCCTTATATTAGAATAACTCTTGTTTAACCTGTCCAAATCAGTCTTTAAAATAATAGATAAATTCTGTTGTTTTTCAATGTAAAGCATTTCCATAAATTCTCTCTTTCTGTCATTACTTTCACTATGCAAAATTTCAACATTATCCCAATCAAAATCCTGGTGAACATTAATAAATTCCTTTGTATGTATGGCAAGAACACTCTTATAACAGCGTCCCAAACGAACATCACTTTTGTGTTCCTCTCTGCCAGTCTTCCCCGAAGTCATCTCACAAATCTTGCAAGTGATCTTATAGACAACGCCAACCTTTTCAAAATTATCCAAATGATCCTTGAAAAAAGTTATTATTGAATCTATTTTAAATGGTATACGGAAAACAGTATGAATCCTAAACTTTTTCAACATAAATTAAATAGTTTTCGAAATTTGACCAGAAAATGGAAGAAAAAAAGTATTAAAAGAATTAGATACTCCCTCAAAAATAAAAGCAAGAATCTTTTTTGGATGCACAACTTTTGTCAATCAATTTTTTTTTTTCATATTCTTTGTCGTTTGTCCAAAAATGAAAATTGTTAATTTTTAATGTTATTTTTACGAATAACACAAAAACCACGCATCCTATCAAAAACATTTTATAAGAAATTTGTAGCTCTTTTTTGATTAACGCCTGTTGTCTCATTATTTTTTTCTTAGCTTATGTCGTTTATCCAAAAATTTCATTTTTCTTATTTTTAATGTTTTTTACGAATAAAACAAAGACTTCTTAGGGAAGGGTGGGGCGAGATGAGCCACTCAATTTTCTCGTAGGCTATCATTTCTTTTGTAACTGTTTTTTTATTATTAATATCTTATTTATTACTTATATATTTGTACTTATTTATTTATTTTTTAATTTTTTGCTTAATGTTGAATAAATTTGGAAAAAACAAAAGTAAAAATGTTAACCCTGGCGGACCGAAGGAACCGAAAGGAGCTTCTACAAAGTACCTTTAAAGACCCCACTGAGTCCCCCTTCGGCTCCTTCTTAAAAAACTAAAAAAAAACAGCAAGATCAACTTTTAATTGTTGAAATTCGGATTCTACGTTGAAATTTGCATTAAAAACTCACGGAGTAATCGCAATTATTTTTCTTGCAGCTTTAAAAACTTTAGAAAATAAAATAACTGTCATTTACATGGGCCGAATGCGGCTTCAAGTGCATCTTCTTTTAGTAGCAGTTAAGAAGCATTCCGTCGGTTACTTTAAGGGCCGGTTCCATCTACCTCGGTTAAATCATTGGTTAACTGACAGCGGGTTAAATGTAATGCCATAGTTAAGGGCATGTGATACTTCTTCGTGTGGTCAATCCGGTACAGTTCCCCCGGATTTTTTCTAACAAAAATGAAAATGTTTAAAAACTGAATTCGGAGATGCTATAAAATATCATAACGGACGTCCCCGGACTCCTTTTCGAGGGACAATAACACAAATTTATTGCGCTAAATAAAAATTTTATGCATGTCCATTATTTTGAGGTTATGTCTTTTTTCATCTCTGCCTTATCGATAATTTGGAAATTATTGATGAAATACACTTTTTTGATTGCCTGCAAACAAGGTTTTCGGCCAAAAATACTGTGTAGTTTGGAAGTAATGCTCTGGAAAATTGTAACGCACATAACCTCCAAATATACACACACGTTGTTAGCAATATCAATTTTTTTTTGAAAAACAAACACAAAAAAAGTGTCCAGAGACGTCCGTTTGTATGTTCTTTATTATTTCCCAGATTTTGAAGACAAAATGTTTCTTATCCTAGGAAAAAAGCCGGGGGAATCTAACACTGAAAAAATCGATACTAATTCCTAAGCTCTATGCAAATTAATCACATTTTGCTAAATTAAAACTTTTTTGAATTAACCTACAAAAAAGTGTGTGGGGACGTCCGTTAGCATGTTCGCCTTCATTTTCCAAATTTTTAAAACAAAACCTTTATTATTCTAGAAAAAAAGCCAGGGGAACCTAAAACTGGTAAAATCGACAATTTTCTAAGTATCACATGCCCTTAAGCTTCGATTATCCTGTCGCGCGTTCCACGACGTTTTTGGAGGTCCCGGTTAGCTAATCAGATAGTCGTTTCGAAATAACTCCTATTTTACTTTTAATCATTCGCGTGAATGGCTACTTGTCGGTCGAGTGGAAAGCAAAGCAATAGGGCCGTCCGCGCCATATCCAAGTATGGTTCACTCTACGTTCGTGTCTACGCAAACCTAAAAAAAGTGAATTTATGTTTTTTTGTTCGTGTTATATTTCTGTTTTATTCGTGTTATGTGTGATAAGATGGCAGAGAAAAAGTGAGATCGCCTAATTTTCTTCCTAATGCTCCTTCGATTAGATTCAGCAGATCATTTTCACAAGCTTTTGTTAAGCGAAATCTCGTTTGAAAATCAACGTCGTCGAAATTATCAAAAAAATTCACTCTTTCTTTGAAAATTCGCGGCCTTCTGCGGATAAATTAAAAAATGTCTTCTTCCACTTCGTCATCAGATGATCTCAGAACTTCTTCCAAAAACTCCATATTTAACAACGATACGGCACTTTTTAGGTTAAAGGACGTTTAAATCGCCCTAATCGACCAATCTTGATCGATTAGAATTAACTGTGGATCATGCGAGTTAACCGGCTGTTAAAAAGTGGTGGAATGCATAGCTAGCTTTAACCGAGGATTACATTTTTAACCGAGGTTGATGGAACCGGCCCTAAGAATTTCGTCTGGTTGCTAGCGCCACGCAGTGGAAACCTCCGACAACAACGCTGCGACGCCAGTGAGAGCAGTCAAGCAGCGTGCAACATACTACTTGAGCTATTATGGATGCTGTTGAAGTCACCTTCAGCAGAAGTTAATGAAATTTTAAATTTTTGTTAAGGCTGCAAAAAGAAGTATTGCGATTACTCCGTGAGTTTTTAATGGAAATTTTATCGTAGAATCCGAATTTCGACCGTTTAAATGTTGATCTTGCTGTTTTTTGAGTTTTTTAATAAAGAACCCGGTAAGAAGCTTTGAATTAAAAGGTATTAAAAATTTTGGATCCGTAAAAATGCTGTTTCTGTCCTTCGTTTTTTAATCCTCATTGAGCAGCGAAAATAATAATATTTCAATCTCTTTTAAAGCCGATCGGAGCTGTTAGGCGTAACCTCCAATAAATTAAAAACACAAATTTCGTTTGAAGTATTAAAACGCGCTTCAAAATCACGATATTTGCAAAATCTGAAAGGATTGTTTACAAGAATATATCTCTTTATCGCGAAATGTTCGCTTCGTTCAAATATGATCAATTACAAAAATATAAATTCATGGTAAAAAATTTCAAGAAATTATTTTTCACCAGAAACTTCTGTATGGAAACTAATCCTGATATCGTAAAATGACATCCTTTGTTTTAAAAAGCTTTTTATCTCATTATTTTTCGAAAAACAGTAAATACAAGTATCGAAATTTGCGAAATTAAAAGGAATTAAAATTTTTCTATTTTTTGGTTTCTTTGTGGTATTCAGAAAAATATTGTCGGTGCTAAGTACAGAAAGGGATTCAATTTAAGAGATAACTTCAACTGCTGTGAAATTCAAAACAGGAGGACAAAAACGGGATCCAGAAGTATTCAATATTTCTCACGTTCCCACTGGATGAATGCAATTTTTTAATACTTTTTAATGCAAGCTTTCTTACCGGGAAGCGAAGTCATGGGAAGATATGGGCCTAGCGCACTAATTATTTATTTTCGTTTCTAATTCTGCATATACTTTTTCAGTTACTTTTATCTTGGCAAAATTTGTATAAAAAATGTTTGTAGAATATATATAACGTTTTACTTGCAAGCAATGAATTAGCAGATTTTAAATACTTACGTGAAAAGAACAACTATGCTCATCTCTCCCCACACTACCCTACCCTATAAAAAATTGTAGATATTTTCAGGTACACCATTTTTTTTATTTCACTTTTTTCTTATCTTGTGTGGTTCGACAACAAAATGGAATTATTTATTTTTAATTATCGTTTGCGCAATCAAAATGAGAATTTTCGATTTTTCAAGAAAATTTAAAAAGTTGTTATGATAATCTTGTAGAACTTTCAGAAAGCAACGTTTTTCTTCTCTTGACTTTTTTTTCGCGCCGTCCGCTGTTTAGCTTAAAGTGTCCATTTTCGTTTGTCTTTTTGGATTTTTAAAATGCTATAACTCTGTTAATTTTTTTTCTTCAAAAAAGCAATAGGGATAAATTGTTCGTATTTTCATTAACTATAAAAAGCCGTACACCGAATTTTTAAATCTTAGAAAGTGTTCTTAATTTTTTAAAATGTTTTAACTTTTTGAATTTGTATCCAAAATAAGTGGGTGACGAACTCATCCTTCCTTTTTACATCCTTAAAACGTGTACCAAAGGGCAATCCAATCGGATAAGTCTCTGAAATGTTATCGCGTTTACAGACCACACAGAGGACACGTCGACAGACGGCCACTTATGTAAACACTATTTTTTTTCTATCTCAGGGGGCCTCAAAACGTCGACAAATAATTGAATCCGCGAATATAATTTTTCACATAAATCCAATACATTCTCATTATGATTAGAATGTAATGATTCATTACGTTTAGTGTGATATCATACGTATATTAAGCTGACGTAACTACATCTTCGAATCGAGTTAAAACCTATCTCATAATTAAGGGCTCATTTAATCCTAATTTAATGCCCTGTTACCAAATTTAATGCTCTATTTTTTTGAAACCAGGGGTTACGCTAGCTTAACGTTAAGCTGGCGGAACCCCATATGAAATAAATGTTAAATAGAGTTCTGTCATATCACATAATTAAGGGCTCATTTAATGCTTATTTAATGCCCCATTGCCAAATTTAATGCTTCACTATTTTAAAAAAACCGGGGGTTACGCGAGCTTAATGTTAATCTAACGGAACCCCATGTGAAATAAACGTTGAATCAAGTTTTATCCTATCACATAATTAAAGGCTCATTTAATGCTCTCCAAAGCCACAAAAAATTTCTTTCCAAAAGCCACCCCTAATATTAAAAAACCACCCTTAATCTAAATTATGCACAAATTGTAAATCTGACCATACTATAATTAAAGGCTCATTTAATGCTCATTTAATGCCCTACTGCCAAATTTGATGCTTCACTATTTTTTAAAAGAACCGGGGGTTCCGCCAGCTTAACGTTAAGCTAGCGTAAAAGCTGTTTGCCAAGAGATTTTCGGAGACGCCTTCGAAAAAAGATGCTCTGCGGTGCACACGATAACTCGAGAATGGCTTATATGAAATCAAAAAAATAGAAAGATTTCGATACATTGAATGAATGCCAAGGACACAATGATTT
>NC_046665.1:32233959-32264345 GCF_010883055.1 Belonocnema kinseyi | reverse complement strand
TGGTACAGAGGGTTTCATTTTTGCATGCCAAGACGGTGTCATTTTCACCTTAACATACCGTCGCCACATTTTGAGCCAAGGCATTCCCGATGATAGCTGCAGAGCGTGCCATGCACATCCCGAGCATTTAGCTCACATACTATCTAGTTGTCCAACACACGCGGGAACGACCTACATTCAAAGTCACAATGCGGCACTGAGAGTACTTTATTACCATCTCTGTCACTCCTACGGCATTCACGTTAATATCGCTCCACTAAATGCTCCTAGGGAAATTGATTCAATTGTCGAGAATGGGAAGTGCAGTAAAAAAAATCGTTCATTTGAACGTTCCGTACTTCAAGCACATTAAACATTTGAAAATTAGCGTTCCTACTTTAAGAATCAAACAGTTCGAATCACGTACATTTTAGACACATAATAATACAAACTATTTAGAATAATTATTAGTCTACATAATATCCGTCACATTTTTGAAAGGAACATTAATTGCCTTTAAACCTTACATTAAATTATTTCTCAAACATATTTATGGGGAACCTTAATTGATAAAATACTCTATCCCTTTTCATTATCAAGTTGGGGTTAGGTAGCTACTCTACAATTTCTTCCTTAGCTACGTCGGAGACATCCTTGTGATCCAACCTAATCATTTGTTTAGAAGTTACATAACTATTCGTAGATTCTTTTACATTGTCACATTCAAAATCTGTGAAAACATCTTCGACTGTGAGTTTGGTGTTCTCTTGATATTTCATTTTCATTTTCCTATTTTGAAATGTTCGTACGTATCAGAATCGCAGAAACACCTCAAACTGCTCATTGTTAGTATTGTTAAACGAACTTTTTCACTCATTTTATGAAATTTAAGGTTGCCATTGAAAGTCTTTGTGTTAAATACCTCTCATTGTCTTAATAGCTTCATAGTCAATAGTGCTTATAATAATTCCAGGATACTTTTCCTGAATCGCTCTAAGAATTTTTCCATGTATTATTTATCGACGTAAACTAATGTAGCAACATTTTTTTTATATTTGGAAGTTGTTTTGGTAGCTTTGTAACCAAGATATGAAACATGGGTTTGTTGCGACATTGGGCTACGGGTCCAGTGCTTGAAAAGTGAAGGCGCATGTTATCGGGGACAACGCTGTCAAAATGGGTAGCAAATGTGCCAAAATAGCAGTTATGGAATGAGATGTGTTTAAGAATGCTGTGCTATACGACTTGGTCATATTTTTTAAGTAGACTATAACAGTGTGAAGGCTAATTTATACGAGATAACCCCCAAAATGAACGGGTTGAATTTCTTGAGATGTATTTGCCGGCATAATTTTGAGAAAAATCCATGTGTATTAAAGCATCATCATTAGGAATGTTTTTCTTTAGAGTATTTATTGTATTAAACTGGTGGACAATATTTCTTTCACGGAAAAAATGTATCTAAATCCTCATTCAGTTTTCCTATGAGTTGACGTGGCTAGGTGATCAACGTCTTTTTCAGATATTTTATTAATTAAAGTGGTATTTTAGCTTTGAGGTCTATGAACTCTTGTTTTTGAGCCATTCAATTTTGGAAAGGCAAGGGTTTGTTGTCAAATTTTTTGTTAACAGGAGTTTTATTGATACACTTTTGACACTGTCTGGATAAGCAGTGTCCACTTTAGCGATCACGGCATATCTCAATCAGCAGTTTCTGATAGCTATTAATGGCTATTCTCTCTTTCTTTGTAAGATTTACTTCCTTGTTAATTGTTTTTATTTATAGGAAGCATTGTTGACCATCAGGTCCCTTGGAAATTATTATTTTGTCAGTCCCCTGGTAGTTCCATCAGTCCCCTGCCTCATTCTGTGACAGGGGACAATAGTGACAGGGTGCAATAGTTTTTGCGAGAGACTGTGCACTGACTTCAAAAATGTAGTTTTGAGAAAAACACGTTTAAAGCTGCCTGCGTCTAGTGTGCTCCGCTGCACGGAGAAAAATAGATAATAACGAAGACTATCTAGATGTTAATAAATAATATCTTAGCGATTTAACTGTGGGACAGAAATCTAGATACTGAAGTAGAGCATCCTTAGATATTAAAAAGAAGATTTTAACTGACAATATCCAAGATATTAAAGGGCAGAATCTAAGATATTTAAGAAATATTTTTTAATTGTGCAAAAATTACCTATAAAGCATGCCATTTTCTGTAAAAGGCAAAAGAATGTTAATATCGTAGTCCTCTGTTTTGAAAATCCGAATCCTCAAGCATTCGGCTTTTTGCATAATTATGCGATTTTTGTGTTAAACAGATAACACACTGTTCAAGGCTAATATGAAAGATGCCTGTAGCTGAGTCCTCATTTTCTTGAAAAAATTATAACATCCAAAAACATTTAATCCATTTTCCACCAAAACTTATAGTGCAATGGATATCCGAAAAACCACAATACACCCGATGAAAGCTCAAGATACAGACAAAATTTTTTGTCGCCACGCCACACGTCAGCGACCTTGCTCCGATAAAATTTAGCTTTTTCAATATCTTAGATATTAACTGTTAATGTCACATATTTTATACTTTCAATATAAACGGATATTGCCCCTTAATGTTTTGTATGTTAAATAGAAGGTATTAGATAGTATGCCGTAATATCTATATATTATAGTTAAGGATTCAAATATTTTGTTGGAAATTCCTCCTTTTTGTTTAAATTGAACTGTTTTTTTATTTAAAAGTAAAATGTTTTTTGGTTGGAATATCTACTTTTACATTATTTGTTGAAAATTCACCTTTTTTTGTTAATGGTTCATCATTATAGTTGAAAACTCACTCTCTTCAAAGGAAAATTCGTTTTTTGTTTGTTTTTAGTGTCACTAGATTCATTATAAGTCGTGGTATCATACTTAACTCAAGCCAGAAAATAATAATTTTGACCCTGACTTAGAAAAATGCGAATATCTCTTTCTTAACTGGAATCAGCCTAATAGCTCTTCATGCAGACGATCATATAAGGAAATTTTTATTCTGAGAATGTATCTGAGTAGTTTATTGTATCAAGTTTTGTGCTTCTGATAGTCTCTCGAAGTAATAGTTAGATATCCAGGTATATATTATACATATTATGTGATACATTTTCACAATTAACTTTATTATTCGATTTAATTTTGTTAATAGATGATAATTAAAGTGACTGAAACTGCTCTAATAGCGCAAAATATACCATTGCCTTTGCACTCTGCTTTCATTTACATCTTGATGCCTATAGCTACCAGCGACTGAGGCACTTAAAAGCAGCCTCGTCGCTGCTCATGCTCGGAATGCTAAATACTCTTCAATATTCGAAACACGTTGATACGTTTAACAAACAGGTATAACGGAAAATTCATGTTTTCGATGGCACTGACAGTGTTACCTCGTGTCCACAACGTGTAAATCTTTTCCTGACACGTGCGCGAACAATCCGTAAAGCAATCAGGACTACTCGCCATCAGTGATGAAAAGTCATACGTTTACAGGTTGGCTACATACTTTTTGGAAGGACTTCCTAATATCAATATCAATATTTTTTCAAAGTTCGTCCTTTAAAAATAGAATTCGATTTTAGTATTTTATTTAGTTATTTATTTATTAATAGTTTGGATACATGTCCTTTAGTTCATTAATTAGGCCAAGCAACTCAGCGGCGCCAGTAACGAAAAACAAAATATCATACAATGTATATTTTTTTGCTATTGTTTATAAAGAAAATTTTTTTGCTCTTAGTTTTCGAGAAAACAGGGCGGCGCTAGCTTGCCGTCAACTCAGTGGCGCCATCTACTCAAATAATTAAATTTTAAAAAATTACTAGATTCGATTTTTTTCTACTTTTTGCTTTACAATGTGCTATGAATCGCTTTTGTAAAATCAACCCTTATTTTAAAAATTACCCCCTCTAATGAAAAAAATTTTTTGTTTAATGAATAGGCTAGATTTTTGTGCTGCAAAAACTTATTTAAAAAAAAGAGACTGTCTAGATGGAAAATAATTATAAGATATTATCACGCTATTTTTAAAGCATAACTGAGGAGCAAAATTACACAGGCCGACAAAATCAGGTCGACCCTCTCAATCTGAGGTCCAAATTTCTCAATTGGCTCTGGTTTTCGAGATATCCTAACCTAAATATGCAAAAACTGCATTTTTTGCCTATATTAGAGGTTATGTAGCATCGAATTTTTTCATTCACTCAAAAAACCATAAACGCAATTTTAAAGTGTAAAGTCTCGCACTTTTGAATGCCGTTGAATTTGCTCGAATATCTTTTGTTTTTGGTGAGATATCATATTTTGAAATTTTTATGTTTGTGAGTGTACCTCTGTTTAGGGCAAAAATCGCTGTTTTTGCACTTTTAGGTTAGGATATCTCGGAAACCAAAGCCAATTGAGATATTTGGACATCTGATTCGACATCAGAGTCGGTCTGTATTACAAAAACAATCGTTACAAAAACAACCCCCATATTTGTTTTCGAATAAAAACCTGCAGAATGATGCCAAAAATTGTATACATTAACTGCCGGGATTGTTGTGATCTTGATTTTTGTGATTTCTCGCCCATAATAGTTACAAAAATAACCACCGTAATGTATAAGCTAAAATTGCAACATCTTTTATCAAAATTATTTTCTAGTCTATGTGTGTATATTGAAAAAATATAATTTACCTTTTTCGATGTATCTTTTCTGCCGTACAAACTAAAAAGATACGTAAGTCCAATCTGACTCGAACTGAAAAAATCGAGAAAACCATCTTGCCCAAAGAACTTTAATATCGAATAAAATTGTGAATAATTAAGATACGTTATCTGGGTAAAAATATTATGCTTTTTCATATTTTGCAATAAAAAATTGATTTTTTAAGCAATTTCTATTTAAAAATGGACTTGCGATGTTTAAATAGTCGCAGAATGTCAAAAATACAAGGCAAAAAGAACACAAAGTCACTTGCGGACGGTGCTTTGTTGAAGAGCTCGAGCGCAGCCTCAAAATACAACATCAAAACATACGTAAGAGGCACTGTGTATTTAGTGGCTGTTCCGAACTTACCCGAACGATCGCCGCTAGTGTATAGCCGAATTTAGCCGGGACTTATTTCCCGTGGATTTCCGATCAGAGTCCGAGCTAATTTACAAGGCTAAAAGATACGTAAGGGCAAGTGATTCTTTTCGTTTGTCAATTCGCGTGGCACTCGGTCACTGTTACAACGTAAAAAAGACACAAAGTTCTTTAGGTTCTTTTTCATGTGTATGCTGATGACGTATTGTCTTCCTTGTACAACTTTTAGGACACGCAAAGAGATTTGTGTATCTTTTTCTGTTGTATTTTTCAACTTTTTCAACTTTTCTGATTTATAAACAATCGTTTTTGCAATGAATATTAATAATTAATAGATTTTATTAACACAGATAGATAGATTCTTACGAATCCAACGATACCAAAAACTCATTTTTCATAAAAATGTGACTTATGCATTTTTTCAGTTTGGACGTCAGTTTTGGAAATTTTTTGAGAGCAGACTTTCTAAAATAATTTTGTCAAACAGTGATTAAAACTTACAGGTTTTTTGACACTAAAAGCGAATTCGGCAGCAGAAATTTTCTAGCACGTCCGGTTTTAGAGTAACTTTATAGGTTAAGTGGTAAATAAATGACAATTTTAGCCCAATTTAAATGGGATCGTGTAGTACTAGTATTAAACTTTAAAATCCATTTTCTTTTGCCGTTTTACGACTTTTTTCAGCTAAGAAATGCAAGTTGCACCATTATTGGAACACTATTATCATTTGATGTAATTTTCTTCAATGGGCAGATCATCACAGTCCTGCGAGGGTTAGTTACAAAAAATACAGAATATACAAGTTTCTAGTCAGTTTTTCCCTACGTCTAGTTAGCACCCAAATAGAAATCTTGTCAGGTACTACTGAGGAATGTAACACTGCTTCGAGTGAGGAATTAACTAGGAAATCTAGAAGGAATCTTGTTAATTACTTACGAGGTACTTACGAATTTTTAAATAAAAGTTCCATTTTTAAATGAAACATTTTTCACTTTTTTAACTTCAATTAATAAATTAACAATTAAAATCGTATTCTTATTACATTAAAAAGTGATTTTTGTTTAAGTTGTATTCTTGTTACATGTATTTGCATTCAATTATTAGTTTGATAATCATTTAATAAATTATCATTTATAAAATACTTGTTTTTAATTATCATTTAATAATTAGAGATTTTTACATGTATTCATTTGTATTCAATTTTTATTATATAATACAAATAAATATATTTATTCGCATCTCAATCCATGCATGAAATACATTTTTTCTATTTTCTAGGTTAGGAGTATTATAGTATATTATTTTTTCCACTTACCCGGAAATAACTTATTAAATCATTTATTTCTTTTTCGGAAATTTCTCACTCAATTAATTACCGTATTGTGTATCAATCAGCTGATCTATCGGAATGCCACAAAAACAGCTTTTCCCTCGCGAAAACCTTGACAGAAAAAAAGTTTGTTCCAAGCAAGGAAATTCTGTCAGAAATCAGAAGGGGTATTTCAAGTTAAAACTGATCAGGAAATCGTAGTTAGTTTGTATCCAAGAACAGAGAAGGAAAAACTAATCTCGTATTGATTAAGGAAAATTCATTGATTACTAGTCAAGGATTTCCTCATTCAAATCCGTTCAGGAAATTCTAGTTAGGTTGTAGCGAGGCACTGCCGAGATTTTTCAGCCTAGTTTTGCCACATTACAGCCCTACGAGTTCCTTTTGAATGTTAAGGAATGTCCAAACCAATGTCTACTAGGGGCGACGGCGGCTGTTGACGGGCCGATATAGTCATTTTTCATTTTATAACCTTACATTCATTTATATACTATAGCTATATACCCCCCCCCCCCACATGTGTGTGTGTTCAATAAGTTTTGCCAAACCATTCCCCGGTCATGAACTTTTTTTTAGTTTACACCATGTCTAAAGGCAATGAAATATCGCTCTCAAAGCTTGGAATTTAGGAAATGAGACAATAAATTGCGTTTGTATATTTAGTTTGAGTAATCATTTTGAAAAAGAAACTTTGAACTTCGATAAAGTCGAGATCACGTGACTAAGTTCGTTCATGAAATTTTTGCGTGGAATGATTTTCATTTTTGGGTCCTCATCACAACGTCCACATGGATTGAAATATCGTGATTAGCATTTAGAAAGTTATACAGAAAGTCCAAAATTTGTATCAGTGCTCAATATACGCGAATAAAAAAATCTGAAATGCATTAAACCAAAAATTATCTGCAAAGTGCTACAAATCGAATGGTAATATCCTATTTTATCAATTTATAAATAAACTATCTTTGAAATTATAAAAATATTGATGTATAAAAACGTTCTTTAGTGCTTTTTATTTAATCTATCAAATTTTAAACACAATATCTCAATCCGTGTGGACACAGTGAGCACACAAAAAAATGAAAATAATTTTGCGCATTTACTTTCACTCGGATAATTATTTTTCAAAATTATTGCTTAAATCAAATATAGAAACGCAATTTATTGTGTTATTTCCTAAATTCCAAACTTTGAGAGCGATATATCATTGGTTTTGGACATGGTGAACATTAAAAAAATGTTCATAACCGGGGACTGGTTTGGTCACGTGGTCACCGAAGAGCATGCCCTTATAAGCGTCCTTATGAAATCACGCACGCAAGCTTTGGTTCGGTGCTGTCCGAACTTTATTGAATGTGGGGCATCCAGGAATAGTTACTGGACTATTGCATACGCTGTCGAGCTCCCAATGGATTATAGAACACTGTAAACTATACTTCGATTAAGACTTCGTCCTTCCAGGCCCCACGGGGATGACTCGCCATGCAAGTGCACTGAGTCAGTTTGTGAAGGACGGCAGAAGATGAAACACTAGCGCCACGCCCTACATTTGAATGACATCTGATAAGAAACATGGGAGATGTAGCATTTTTCTCCGTTTTTGTAATATTTTGAACATTTGTAGATATTTTAAAAACTTTGAGCTTGAATTAAGCCAAAATTAACTGTTTCTAGAATTTAAAAAATATCGAGGTTTAAAAAATAGAGCTTAAAACATTGAAAATGTCTTTTTAAGGACTTTAATATTCAAGCATAGTAAAATGGTAAAATATAAAGAATACCACTTCAAGCTTTAAAGCAAAACAACTTAAAATTCTAAAATTTGAATATAAATCATAGTTTTTCTATTTTTAATTACTTGAATGATTCTAATGTATTATTAAATTATAATAAAAATACATAAAAAATTATAATTTGTAATATTTAGTATATATTAATCGTCAAGATAGTGAAACGATTATTAGCATGAAAGCTATTAAGTTTACTGTACATTAGTCATATATTTATTTGAAAATTGGATTAAAATATGGAGATATGAATTAAATAAGGACTAAAGACATCGATGTATAGATCTGAACTGTCGAGCAGGATACGAGTCAACCCGTTCAAACGGAGTAAACTTGTCCCGGAAGTTATGTCCGCAAACTTATTTTTAGCAAGGTGGCTCGAAGTATACACAATTTTGTACAAGAAATAAATATTCCAAAAACCTAAGCGTTTGAAGAAAAAAAATCAAAAACCAAACAAATTTATTATTTTTTGAAATTTTGAAAACCTAAAACTTGTGTTATTTTGTGCTCGACAAATGCAGTCTTTATTCCCTCTAACAAAATTACGCGAGATCAACAGTTCTCATACGAAAACTCAAATAACACGAAATGTCCAAAAAAAGTCAAATTTCGAAAAAATGAAACTTGCGCTGAGTTGTGCTCGATAAATGCGTAATTTTGTTAGAGGGAATAAAGACTGCATTTATCGAGCACAACTTAGCACAAGTTTCATTTTTTTCGAAATTTAACTATTTTTGGACATTTCGTGTTATTTGAGTTTACATGTTGAGTTTTCGTATGAGAACTGTTGATCTCGCGTAATTTTGTTAAAGGGAATAAAGACTGCATTTATCGAGCACAAACTAGCACAAGTTTTACTTTTTTGAAATTTTAAAAAATAATAAATTGTTTTGGTTTTTTTTAAATGTTAGGTTTTTGGAATTTTTATTTCTTGCACAAAATTGTGTATACTTCGAGCCGCCTAGCACAACCTTTCTTTTTTACTCTAGTAAGAGGTTGCGGATCTAGCAAAAAAAGCGTTTTTCAACCATTGTGCCCGTAATTTTTGATTTTTCAAAAAACTATTTACGGCACAAATGAGCACAAGTCTAGCGCAATTTAGCACAACTTAAATTTTTTAGAAAAAATAAGTTTGTGGATCTAACTACCGGGACATGTAAAAAGTGTTTTTCTCCGTTCCAAAAAATGAGGTTGACCATTATCAGCAAGTAATTAACCGTGATTAAAACGATTCTATTTTTAAACCTGGACAGGTTGTGTGTAAAGATCACTTATTAAAGGAACAAATAATTTGGAAAAAGGAAGTTTTAGCTCCTGATTGAACGGTTATGGCGGTAAATATTATGGTTTGTTTACACCGATGTCCTTCAACGTAAAATAACCGAATGGCTCTGACGGTTTCGTTTATACATTGATTTTTAAATTTTGAGATATTCTTGTTGTTGCCGAACTTTTAGATTATTTTGATAGTGTGTAAAATGATAGTTTCACTAGTTTTCGAAGTTTTAAAAATATTGTAAGACCCTTACTATCTTTAAGAAAAATGTCAAAGTAACATTAAAAGCAGTTTTTAATTATCGCAGAGTTTCGATATTTATTTACAATTAAATTAATTTCTTTATAAATGCAAGTATTAAACTATATTATAATTGTAAAATAATTATTTTCTTGCAGTCATAATGGTAAAAGAAACCTAAATTAATACTAGGGGTTTTGCCATCTCAATTTCCAAACTGCCCTCATCATTGTTTGAAGGCTGACTTTTTTTTATTAGATATTTCAGAATCCTTTGTCAAAAAATCGCGCTTTATTAGACGACGGGGGGTTTTTTTAGCAGCCTTCGAACAATGCTCGGGGCAGTTTGGAAATTAAGATTTCGAAACCCCTGGTTTTAATTTAGGATTATCATGCCATTATGATTGCAAACAATAATTATGTTACAATTTTTATTTGCTTTAATATTGAATTTATTAATAAATTAATGTGATTGTACATAAATGTTGAAATTCAGGGATAATTCAACACTGTCATTAATGTTACTTTTACATTTTTCTTACAGATAGTAAGGGTCTTGAAATATTTTTTAAATTTCAAAAACTATTGGAACTATAATTATACACACTATCAGAATAATCTAAAAGTTCAGCAAGAAGAAAAATATGTTAAAATATGAAAATCAATGTTGTCATGAAATCCTCAGACCCACACGATTATTTGATGTTAAAGGACATCAGTGTAAACAAATCGTAATGCTTACCGCAATAATCGTTCCATCAGGCGCTTAAACTTCCTTTTCCAACTGATCTGATGCTTTAAAAAGTTATCTGCACACACTATGTATCCAGGTTTAACAAGGAAATTCTTTTTAGCACGCTTAATTTCTTGTTGCTAACTTTCAACCTCAATTTTTGGAACGCAGAAAAAAACTTTTTTTTACTCCATTTGAGCGGGCTGAGTCGTACGAGAGATGAGGTGGTCGCACCCTAGTTTACAGTTCGGAGCTATACATCGATGTCCACCCATTTTGATTACATATTTATCTGTAAATGCATCAAATATGCCAAAAAGACGATAGAGTTATGACATTTTACAAGTTTTTACAAGTTTTTACATGCAAAATAATAACAGACAACGGCCATACCGGGCGTCGCGGCGGTGCGCAATGGCCTGGAATAGGAATTTACTGTTCATAATCGCCCACAGGTCGTATTTCTTAACCGATTTAAAAGTTTTTTTTAGAAATGCTCAGAAATTAATTTTTAAAAGAATTGTGATTTGCTTTGTTTTTAATTTTTTGTCACAGAGCAACAATATATAAACAAATATAGTGAAAAAATAGACCATTTTAGCTTTGTGAATTTTTATCTCAAGAAAAAATACAGATAGAAACTCACTATCAGCCGGAATTATTGCACATGCATTCATAGAACATAATTAATTTTAATAATATTTAACTTCATCATTATAAACAATTTTAATAAACAAATTCTTATTAGTGTTTTTTATCATAGAAAAAATAGTTTATTTCACGCTAGTTGCTAATATTTTTCATAAGAGTCATAATTTGTAACAAAAAAATTAGCATGAGTTAACAACTATTGTTTTTATAAACATTTCTATAAAGAAATTCTTTATAAACGAGTTTTTCTCATAGCTGAATTGATTTTTCTGAACAAAAGTGATTCACAATATTGTCTTTAAAGCCATTTAAATACTTTAAGCTTTATCAAACACAAAGAATATAGATTGTTTGTAACAATTTAGTTAAACAAGTCTCCTAATCGGCCGTTTCCTTGTAGATAAAAATGTTTTTTTCTTCAATAATTATTAAAGTGACATTTATTGCGGTGACTAACCAACGAAATTAAATAAAGAATAATTTATATGATTGTTATAAACAATTTTTGTAACAAAAGTATGATTTATTTTTTTACATGCAAAAAGGACGGTTTTCCACTGAAATTATCCGACAATAAACTAACAGTGATTTCAAAATTGGATATGGCACATCCAATTTCGATTCTTTGAACTGATTCGGGACACATTTGAATCAATAATTTTTTATACTTGAATCAAGAATTTAGATTTATTTAAATCAAAGAAATAATAATTTAATTCAAAATCATATTAATTAAATTACAGTATATATTTTTTTGTCACAAAGGGTTCATGCATTTATAGCAATGGAGCATTTATTTAGATGAACAAGGTATTGTGTTTACGTAAATTCTTATTTCTTCAGTGGAAGAAAATATTTCATTTAATTACTAGAATTAAATTATTCATGACAAATAAACATTTGTTCCAACGAAGTAATCATTTTTTTGTAGTCAAAAATTTAATAATTTAGCGTCATTTGTTTCAATTGAATACTTCTTTAGATTAAAGAAATATATTGTTAAATTAAACATCCATGCTTTTGATTTGAAGAAATATTTCTTTGGCGTTTATGTTGAGGTTTAAATACGGGTTTCCGCTTTAAAATTTCCATGTCACGTTAGCGTCGTGGTCAACGCTGTGGACTTTAGACTCGATGGACTAAAGTTGAATTCCTGCTGGGGGTGGATTTTTCATGGAATTTTGATGTTTCAGGTTCATCAAGATTTTAAATTATGTGATTTGTTTGAATTAAGTATGTATATTAATAACAATAATAATTATAATTTAGGCTAAAGGAATCCAGTTGCTTATTCGGGAAAGTATGTACTACAATTGAAGTACTAACTACTTTATTGCACTAGCGCATGGTCTAGACCAAAGAAATATTTTTTTGAATCAAGAGATATATTTTTCTGATTTAAATATTCAGAAATTTGCTTTGGGGAAATATTTTTTGAGTCTATAAAATATTTGCTTGACCTTGAAATATATTACTTTCCTTTAATTCATGTTTCCCCATCTCAAAGAAATATTCATTCTAATTCATAGCACCTTCATTTGGAACAATGAGTCATGCACTTGGTGTAAAATATATATTTTTGTCTTCAATTAATATTTCTTTGATTCAAAGCAATATTTCGCTTCGACCAACAGATCATATTTATTTGCCTCAAATAAATGTTTATTCGAAAATAAACAGGACTTTCACTTACTTCAGCCAAGTAAAATTCACTTGGTACCAATAATCCTTTTTTTTCAGTGTAAAAAGTGGCACGCGACGGTACACATCGTTCACCGTTTCCCATTAAACTGTTCTTGGTGACGTTCCTAGATTCCGGTGTCTGAATGAATCTAACGGATTCTCTACAGTTTTCTATTTAATCTTTTCTGATCCGTGGAATTTATGACGCGTGGGTAGAAATGGTTTCTAGTCAGAAACGATAGAACTGTACCGTTTTTAATTTTCTGTTGTATTTCCTAATCTTTAAATCTAGACTATAGTCTGGTTGCAAAGTAATTTACCTAATGGAATCAGTAACCATATTTTACAATTAATAAAAAATATTATCAATTCATTTAACAAGGCTTTGCATTTTTCAAAATTAAAAAAAATGTCATCATCCGGCATTATTAATTTTCTTAAAATAATAATTATAATATAATATAACGTAGGATAAAATAATAAGTTCTTTAATTTTAACGGAGATAAAGTTACGAACAAGAATCTGACCGTTGTTCAAACTGAAAAAGTTTGAGTATCTGCACAATCCACTGACGTATTAAGGGCATGCTCTTCAGTGACCACGTGACCAAACTAGTCCCCGGTTATGAACATTTTTTTTGGTGTTTACTGTGTCCACCGTATTGAGATATCGTCTTTAAACTTTGACAAATAAAAAAAAAGCACTAGAGAACGTTTGTATACATCAATATATTGGTAATTTTAAAGAAAGTTTATTTATAAATTGATGGAATAGGATATTACCATTCGAGTTATAGCACTTTTCAGATCATTTTTGGTTTGATGCGTTTTATATTTTTTGATTCGCTCATATTGAGCACTGACATCAATTTTATAATAAATCGTCTAAACCTTGAAAAACATAATATAAGCAATAAAATTTGCACATTCGTTGCAAATCAACAAATAAGTATCTGCACATACGTAACCTATCAGTATTTTTTGGGCATTTTTAGCGATTTCTAGTGGAGAAAAAAATAAACTTTGAACGTCGATAAAGTCGAGATCACGTGACTAAGTTCGTTCATGAGATTTTTGTGTAGAATGATTTTCATTTTTTTGGTCCTAAAAATAAAAGATAAATTTCAAATTGAAAACAGATCAACACCAGCAATGTTCTAATATTTACTCGTCAGAGTTCTCCAACCAACTTCCATAATTCTTGACGTTGAATCGATAAGCTGATAACTATTGTTGACAGTGAACCAACCAGCGGGACTCAGCGTCGGACTTGCCTTGTCTTTCGCCCCCCCCCCCCCCCGAAATTTTAGTTTTATTCTTATAATTGTTTTACGCCAGTACAAAAAATCCACAAGAATATATAACCATGAGAAAATTTTAATTATTTTCTGAAGATGGACATTTCTCAAGATGGGACTTTGACGAATTTTCGAGTATTACATTTTAAGATGTTCGTCGATTTTTTTAAATCGAGGCATCTACTTTATCGACCTTAAAAGTTTTTTTTCCTATTCCTATAGTAATTTACTAGAAAACTTTCTTCGTATTTATATAAATTTTGATATATATATAAACGTTTGTTACTCCTTTCGCTATAACTTCCTAAATTCTGAACACGATATCTCAATCCGTGTGGACGTATTAAGACCCAAAAAAATGAAAATCATTTCATTCTCCACACAACAATTTTATGAATGAACTTAGTCGCGTGATCTAGACTTTATCGACATTCAAAGTTTCTTTTTTTCTCCACTAGTAATCGCTAAAAATGCTCCGAAAATAATGATAGGTTACGTGTGTGCAGATAATTATTGGTTGATTTGCAACTAATGTGAAAATTTTATTGTTTACATTAATTTTTTTAAGGTTTAGACTATTTAGTCCAAAATTGGTGTCAGTGCTTGATATACGTGAACCAAAAAATCCGAAATGCATCATACCAAAAATTATCTGCAAAATGCTATAACTCGAATGGTAATATCATTTTTCATCAATTTATAAATAAACTTTCTTTAAAATGATAAACATATTGATGTGTACAAACGTTCTTTAGCGCTTTTGATTTATTCTATTAAATTTTAAACACAATATCTCAATCCGTGTGGACACAGTGAACACCAAAAAATATGTTCATAACCGGGGACTATGCTGGTCACGTGTTCACGAAGAGCATGCCCTTAAGATGTTTTTTTTTAAATTCGGGCTAGCTTTCCGTGCTGGTTACAAATATGTTGAGGAATTCTAACAAAAAATTATATCTGCTATCTGTAATCTGCAATGTACAACTATTTTATTTAGCTATATGCATTTTATCAATAGTTTATTGTTTTCTGATGTAACTGTAAAAAGTATCTTATTGTTTACAACATCTACATGTAATAAATTACGATAGAAAACAAAAATTGGAAAATTCTTAACAAATTTTCTACAACCCAAACCAAATGTATTTTTTTTTTATCTAAAAAAATTAAGTTACTGTGTGGTAGAAAGTTCTCCAGATTTAATGTTTGTACAATTTTATTTATTCACATCAATTTAATCGATTTTGGAGTTTTTAATCTTAGACTTTTCAAATTTTCAAGAATTTATCTAGGATTCTTTTTTTTTTGCAAAAGATACTCAGATATCATAAAAAATTGTCGAAGAAAGCTTATACTTGATTTTTTGAAACTCTGAATTCCCCTAAATTATTATACCATTAAGCCATTTCCCTTTCGGGGTAGGCGTGACTCACTCGGCAGGGGAAAGGAGTAGTGTGTGGATGGGATAGAGATTTTTCAGATTGATCCAGAATTCTCGTGCAATATCTGCAGCACTTTTTTCCACTTAATGAGTTATTTTTTTTTTAGAGCTGATATGATATTTTGTAAAATTCCTCAACATATTTGTAGTCAGCACGGTAAGCGAGCCCCAATTTAAAAAAATACATCTTAATACGTCAATTGTTTGCGGAGATATTCAAATCATTTTTGTTTTGAAGGCATGAGCGCCCGACCGGCATCAGCTGTTTCCCCCATTACACCGCCACAGACCATTACTTTGCAAAATTTATAATAAATATTGCAGCTATCATTCTGTACTTAATGTAAATTTCAACTTTGTAGGTTTTAAATTGCAGAAGCAGTATTGCTTGAAGAAAAAAATGTATATCTCCCCTCATGCGCTAACTCGTTCCGATGAGAAAGATTAATCAATCTTCAATTTTGGACATCTGTTTGCTTTAAGAAGAGTAAAATTATTTTTAAAATATTTTCGTTCTCATGATAAATCTAATAGGTAAAAAATTTTCAGAGCAGCAATATCAATATTTTTATGTAAATCAAAGTACAGTGAACCCCGCACATAGGGCCCCCCGAGATAGTTCTTCCGAAAATTGTCACCGCGCCGCGGGTATGCGTGAAGGAACGTGGGAGTTAGGTGCTCACTCAGGCGTGACAAAACAGGAGCGTTGCGATAAGGCACTGTGATCTAACGGCCTACGTGTGTAAGTGTGTCATGACGTTCCGACAGTTCAATCGAAACCGGCGGCACGTGCGAAGAAGCACGGCGGCGAACTTGCGTTAATCAGTAGTGGGGCTCAGATGCCGACTGAAGCCGATGGGACTGATCGGGTAATTTCGTGCTATTAAATGAGCTTGCCTTTGGCATTGACAAAAATGCTATCTGACACGCGAATATATATCCCGAAGTAATTAGAGAAATGTTCATGAAAAATATGAGTGAATATCAATTAGAAGGGAGGGTTGGGGGGGGGGGGGTTCTGATGAAGTTCAGGCAATGGAGTCCCACTGCAGTGTTTTGAATCTCAAACTGCCAAGTGTTGACGTGATAATAGTGAAAACTGTGTTTTTCGTGGACAGTTAATCTATTATTTATAAAACAGTGATCTTCTGTTAAATACTTTCTTTATATTTCTGGTCATGAAACTGCTCAATTCTCATGTGATTGAAGTTCTGAACGTTCAAATGAACGAAATTTTTTACTGATGAGTTTGCAAACCAGGAAAAGTGCTAAAATATTGGTTAAGTTATTTTGGAAATAATTTATTATTGAAACAATAATTAAAATGAATAATTTTAATTGCAGTTGGAACAATACTTATGCGTAAAATATAGATGTCGAAAAATATTTCGTTCATTTGAACGTTCAGAACTTCACGTACATTCAATTCTCCTTCTAAATGAGATGCTCAACGGCCCGCAAAGGTTTTAAGTACGTCAGCAGGAAACATCTATTGTAACGTGTAACAGCAAACTGTCTTCTTCATTTCCATTAAATATTTAATTTACCCTTGTCTCCGTATTCGTAAAACAATTCTCAAAATGTTTTTGACCACGCAGTAAATTTCACCCGAAACGACTCATACGTATGTCAGGGGAGTTAGGTCTAAGGTCAGCCCCAAAACCTACACTCACTCTAGGGTTAACTGTAGTATAATTAAAGGTTGGCCGCTGGACCTGGAAATGACCGGGAATTTTTTTGTGACATGGAAATGACAATGAATTTATTTTTAGAGCGGGAATTTTACAATTTTTTTTAAAGAAAATCTATTCAAACACTTGAAATATCACATGATATAATGCAATGTAAAAAAATTCAACTTAAACTTTTTCTTTATGTTGAGTTCAATTGTTAATTTTTTCAATTATGAAATCAATCAGTTTACAGTTTCAATCATTCTTAGCACAAGTACATTTATTTACTTGAATCCTATTTCTTAGCATCAAGACAATATTCTTTAACAGAAATAATTTTAATTTAAACCAGACATATATCTTTTTTTGATATAAAAGAATGAATTCTTTGGCTGTATTTCCTTGATTGAAATACATATTTCTTACGTTCAAGAAAATTATCTCCTTAATTCAAAAGGTCTAGATTCGTTGAAATGTGATTAGTCGTACGAAGAAATATGTATTTGATTCAAAGAGTTCGATTCTTTGAACGTTTATTTAAATTAAAGAAATAATAATTTTATTCAAAATAATATTAATTAAATTACAGTAAATATTCGTTTGTCACAAAGGGTTCATGCATTTATAGCAATGGAGCATTTATTTAGATGAACAAGATATTGGGTTCACGTAAATTCTTATTCCTTCGGTAGAAGAAAATATTTCATTTAATTCCTAGAATTAAATTATTCATACCTAATAAACATTTATTTGTGGTGAGGTTTCAATACGGTTTCCACCTTGAAATGTCCATGTTACGATGGTGTCCTGCACTGAGAAAAATGGATTGTACGAAGTGGATATTACAAGTTAAGCATAATACCCCGTAACGAAAAATATTATTTCGCGTGTAATCTATCATATTTTCCTAATATATGAAGATATTACCGAACATAATCTCAAGATGTTAAATTCTTATAATCTTCAGATATTCATTTCTAAGAGCTGGAGATTATTAAACATGCAGGCGTGCGCGCGCTTTCATTTTTTCTCTGCGTTAACTTTCAGTTTGCCCAGAGCCTAGACACTCTGGTAAATAAAATAAACTCAGAATCGTTGACCAGATTTTTTCTCATTTGAAAATCAAAAAGAACACTCAATAAAGCATGGTGCAAACGGTACTTACGTAATTGCTTAAAAATTTTGAGTTACTTATTCCCATTTTTAATTTAATTTGTTTTCCCCGCCACACACACAACACTAATAAGTTTTTTAGATTTATTGAACTCTGGGAATTTTAATATTTTAGGATGGTAGATTTAACATCTTGGATCATAGTTCGTCATATTCTGGATATTATATTTTAGGTTATTGGATTATTGATTTTAATATCGTGGATTATAGATTCTAATATCTTAGATTTTAGGCTTTAATATATTTAGATTATAAATTAAAAAATCTCCCGTTTCAATTTATAATCCAAGATTTTATCCGGTATTATCTATTCTTTAATATCTGTATATTTTAGTTCGTATAATCTGGATCGGTGTCCCATAGTTAATAGTCCAAGATTATACCTGATAACATATTTTTAATTACCGGGTATAATCCATTTTTCTCAGCGTGGTTAACGCTGTGGACTTTACACTCGGCGGACTCAAGTTCAGAGATATATTTATATCAGAGATATATTTTTGTGCTTCAAATATTCAGAAATTTGCGCTGGGGAAATAGTTTTTTGAGCCTATAAAATATTTGCTTGACCTTAAAATATATTTCTTTCCTTTAATTCATATTTCCCGATCTCAAAGAAATATTCATTCCAATGCATGGCACATTCATTTGAAACAATGAGTCATTCTTATGGTGTAAAATGTATATTTCTTGTCTTCAATTAATATTTCTTTGATTCAAATAAATAATTCGCTTCGACCAATAGGTCGTATTTATTTGCCTCAAACAAATGTTCCTTTAAAAATAAACAGGACTTTCACTCACTTCAGCCAAGTAAAATTTACTTGCTACCAGTAATCCTTTTTATTGATTTCAAATCGTAGATTTCAAATTATTTATGACTTACGGTCCAATCGTAAATCGAAAATAAATATGAGTAAAAAAAACATGTTTTTCGAAGCTCAGATAATTATTTCATAGAAAAAACTCCTTTTAAACTTCCTGACATTGAAATATCAACGGTCGAATAAAGGATTGGTTTGTTTCATCAAATCATTTTACAGTAATCCTTTTTTTCTGTCCTCCCCTGCAATTAGTATTATTCCTTAGCCCTTAACCTGCATACGTTGCAGGCATTTAGTCGAATCCGGCATTAGGCCTAATCCCCGGAAAATAGGCCTAATTAGGCATTAGGCCTACATACATCTTGCTAATTGACTTCAAAGCAGCTCTATGCATCGCCCGTGTATGTGTATGTGGTAATTGTTATTTTAATATCCGGAGGGGTATCGTAGGTCAAATAAATCCAATAGATGGCACTCCGATCAGGTAGGACTGTTTTTGCAATGTTATGTATAGCAAAAATACTAAAATTCATTCAAAACTTGATACTTTTTATGAATATGAAAGGAAGAACATTTACTAAAAATAGTTTTCATCCAAAAAAATTAATGAAAACATGTAATTTTATATTAGAAAATTGAATATAAAGGTGAGTATTTTGAAAAGAGTTTGAATTATATTCATATTTTTACATTCTCATCATCTATGATTGAAAAAGTATTAGAATTGTCCGATTTTTGACTGTATGTCCATCTGTCCGTAAACACGATAACTCTCGAAAAAATGAACGGATCAAATCGATGTTTGGCGAACAATCTATCCTAATTTATCCTAATAACATTTTTCGATAAAAAGAAAATTCACGAAGTTATAGATTTTCAATATTTTAAAATCAATCGAATATTAAAATCTGAAGCCAAACAACGCACGATATAAAAAAAAGTCAAGAGAAGAAAAACATTTCTTTTTTAAAGCCCCGTAAGATCACCATAAGAAAATTTTGGATTTTCTTGAAAAATCGAAAATTTAAATTTTGATTGCACAAAAAATAATTAAAAATAAAAAATTCCATTTTGTGGTAAAACCATGCAGGATACGAAAAAGGATGAATTAACCAAAATTGTAATCCCAAAAAATATCTGCAAATTCGTTGATTATCACTTCTTGATAGGACGCATACTTTTTTTTTGTTGTGTAAAATAACATTGAAAATAAAAAATAAATTTAAAAATTGTGGAAAAACGACACAAGTTAGGAAAAAAATGATATGACAAAAATTGTTCACCCGAAGAAGAGCTACAAATTTGATATGAATTACTTCTTGCTAGGACCCGTAGTTTCGGTTTTAATAATAAAAATGACATTAAACATAAAAATAAAAAATTTGTGAAAAAACGACAAAACGACGGAATATATGAAAAAAATCTTAAAATCTTTTGAAAAATCGTAAGTAATATGCAGAAAATCGAAAATTCCAATAATACGCCGAAAGACGTGAGATACGAAATAATCTAAAAGAAGACTTTTAGGATATTTTGCTTTATCCATACAAAATAATATGAAAACTAAAATCTTATTCTTAGCATAATAACTTGAGATAGAAAAAAATGTATGAAAAAAGAATTCTAGAATTTTAAGGTGGTTCTGAAAATATACATTTACAAGTGTCCCTCAAAAATCGAGCGCGGAGCGCGAGTGTTACGATTAGACTGTATACCTCAAAGCCTACAGAGCTTTGAGAAACTTAATCTTTAACTATACTTAAGGGTGTTGGTTAAGTCAGACTTCGATTTTTTTATAAGTACGGCACTGACTCAATATATATTTTTTTCGAAGGATTTGCGAACGGACAAAGAAAACTTGTCGAATATCCGGGGTTTTGCGAGATCCTCGGATCAATAATATTTGGAAAAATCAAACCTTTTGTTGGGGGAAATGATTATTTTCACGTCAAATATGAATTTTGAGAAAGATAGAAATCAGCGAGTAGCAGGCGACTGCATTTGAAAGGTTAGAATCGTTTGCAAATTTATTTTTTTACTAACAATTCTGACATAATAGAAGAAATCTCGAGAGATACTAGGTTTTCAAAGAGTCACGTCCTGATGATGCCGACCCTAAATTTTGCGAAATACGTTGCGAAATAGAGAAAGATGTAGACAAAATTGACCCGGTAGAGGTTCTGCACCATTGGCTAGTGCGATTTACAAACGCTCATAGTTCTTACAAGGGACCAAAAACTCCGGGACACTTGTCTCATGATTTTTGAAATAATATCGATTGATGATAATCTCATTAAAAAGTCAATGTCCCAGAAGAGGCTTTCCGCTTTGAGAATTGTAGCCTTGACCAACGGTCGATAACGAAGGGCGCCCGAATACCGCGAATACCGTGTGTAGAGTAAAGGTGACAGCTGGTCCGGGGGCTGATTAAAATGCAGTTCCAAGCCACACACAGGGCAAGTCAACTTTGTCTACATCTTTGTCCATTTCGCACTGTATTTAGCAAAATTTAGGGTCACCATCATCAAGTCGTGGCCCTTTAAAAACCTGGTATTTCTCAAGAATTCTTCTATTATGTGAGAATTGTGAGTAAAAAAATAAATTTGCAAACAATTCTAACCGTTCAAATGCTGTCGTCTGCTACCCGCTGATTTCTATCCTTCGCAAAATTCATATTTCTCGTGAAAATAATCATTTCCCCAACAAAAGGTTCGATTTTTCCAAATATTATTGATCCGAGGATCTCGCAAAACCCCGGATATTCGACAAGTTTTCTTTGTTCTTTCGCAAATCCTGCGAAAAAAATATATATTGAGCCAGTGCCGTCCCTATAAAAGAAAAAATTCAAAGTCGGATTTAACCAACACCCTTAATGAGAATCAGCCCCCTGCCTTGACAGTGTAAGTGTATGAAGTAGTAGTTTTATTACGATCCAAAGGGGAACTGTCGGTCAGACTAATCCAACAGATGGCGCCACCAAAAGTAGGTCTGTCTTTTGAATTAAATTGCATTAAGATAAAGCAAAAGTAATTAAAAACTTAATGCTGTTTGCAAATAAACAAAGAACAAATATATCTAAAAATAAGAGTAACTATTACTCATTATTTAAAAAAAAAATCATAAAAATATGTAGTTTAATATGAATAAAACTTAATTTTGAGATACATTTTGAAAGCAGTTCGAACTTCATATTTCTATGATTTATTTTGCTGATATTATTGATTTTATTACTTGTTGTAGTTAAAAAAAATATATTTATTTTTTAAATTATTTATGTAACTAATAAAAAAAATTAATATGTAAGACCTCAATGACAAAATTATTTAAAACATATACATGATCAGAAGAATTAATCAAAAATATATCACTTATATCCAATATAATAATTAAAATATGTAAGACTACAGCTTAAGTTGCAAAGTAAAGAATCTTTGTTCCTTTAAAATCTTAACAATTTCAAGTTTTAAAGAAAATATTTTTAAAAAGTAATGGTAATATTAATTAAAATGTTTGGAGGAAATAATTTGGTAAAAAGTCAATGAAAAGACTGATAAATGAGTAAATGGGTTTAATAATACTTAATATAATGCATATGTTTATTTGAATTTGAACGAACATCATATATACATTTATACAGTTCAATCATTTATTTACTGCTTAATCTTGAAAGTTTTTTTCTCGCTACATACAACGCCTAATAATTTTATTAAAAAAATTTAATTTAAAGGAGATTTGGAATTAAATTGTTAGTTATATTATTGCAAACCTCATTTCTAAAATAAACAGAGTATAAGCTATTAACCTCTATAAACAAACGTACTGTACTCATGACGCACAGTTCGAGGAAATGCACTCTTTTTATTCAAATTTTTATTAATAATTTATCCACTCAAAGTATGGAAAAACTAAAATTTCGTATATAAAATTTTTTTGCGCTTTAATAACTGATCAGGAAAACTTAATATTGTCTTTAATAAATGTTTAGCAAACAAATTAGATAAACTGAATTGAAATTTTGGCCCTTTGGCATAGAATTCTCTTTTTTTGCACTGGAAATTTTTTAAGCTATTGGGCGAATGACTGCTAGTCACAAAAATATTAGAAAAGTTAACAATAACCACTGTTATTAACAATTATTGTGACAAAATATTTGAACTTAAGGTTTTATCAAATTTAAATTTTCTTTGATGGCCAGGTCGGTGGGTTATTGTCAAAGGATTTTGTATTGAGTGAATCTTAGCATGCAGTGTTATGATTCATTTTCAATCTATTACGATTGAAAACCCGACTTTTTCCAAGCGAAACTGCCAAAGTTTGACAATTGCTTATGTAAATTGTTTATAAACATGTAAGTTGTTATATTCTACTAAATGTTATCAAAGATGCATTTTTTAGGAATATCCGTAGCCATTGTAGCAATTAAAGAAAATAAAAATTTTTATAAAATTTTACATTCGAATATTTTGTCACGAGAATTGTTATTGTTAACTTGTCAAATATTTTTGTGACTAGCAGTCATTCGTCCAACAGCTTAAAACATTTTCAGTTCAGAAAAAAAATTTCTATGCGAAAGGACCAAAATTTTTAATTTGTTTATCTAATTTGTTTACACTTTACATTGTTATATTTTATCAAATATTATTAAATATTTATTATTTTAAGGAATACCTCAAGTTGTTCTGGCCACTGGAGGAAATTATAATTTGAAAAATCTCAAATTCTAATATTTCGCCACAAAAACTGTTTATGACAGTGGTTATTATAAACTTTTAAAGTATTTTTGTTATTAAATGTCATTCCTACATTAATGTGAAGCATTTTTAGCAAACAAATTTTTTACCGATCATAAGATTATTTGTCAATTTGTTTATAAAATTGGTTTATAACAAATAAATGGATTGATAAACACATTATTTGTATTCTATGAGTCCCTAAACATTCATTTAAGACAATATAAAGTTTTCCTTATCAGTTATTAAAGCGTAAAAAATTGTTATATAAAAAAATTTAGTTTTTCCATGCTTTGAGTGGAAAAATTACGAATAAAAAAAATAGAGAAGACAAAACTTCGTAGAGTCAAGATCTATAGAATTTAATAATCTTTAATTTAAAACAGAAAATTCAAAATCGCAAGAAAATTGAAAGCTCTGGTCATTTTTGAATGAAAAAGTGCATTTCCTCCAACTGTGCGTCATGCGTACAGTACGTTTGTTTATAGAGTTTAATAGCTTCTAGTCTCTTTATTTTAGAAATGAGGTTTTCAATAATATAATTAACAATTTAAAAAAATATATACATTATATTAAATAATATTAAATCCATTTTCTCATTTATCAGTCTTGTCAATGATTTTTTACTAAATTATTCCATCCAAACATTTTAATTAAAATTATCATTACTTTTTAAAAATATTTCCTTCAAAACTTGAAATTGTTCTGATTTTAAAGGTACAAAGATTCTTTACTTTGCAAATTAAGTTGTAGTCTTACATATTTTAATTATTATTATAACTATATTGGATATAAGTGATATATTTTTTATTAATCCTTCTGATCATGTGTATGTTTTAAATAATTTTGTCATTAAGGACTCAAATATTATTAATTTTTTTATTAGCTACATTAATAATTTTAACAATAGATAATTTTTTTTTACTAGAACAAATAATAAGATCAATAATATTAGCAAAATAAATCATAGAAATATGAAGTTCGAACTGTTTTCAAAATGTATCTCAAAATTAAGTTTTATTCATATTAAACTACATATTTTCATGACTTGTTCTTTTTTTAAATAATGAGTAATAGTTACTCTTATTTTTAGATATATTTGTTTTTTGTTTATTTGCAAACAGTATCAAGTTTTTAATTATTTTTGCTTTTTCTTAATGCAATTTAATGAAAAAGACAGACCTACTTTTCGTGGCGCCATCTGTTGGATTAGTTTGACCGACAATTCCCCTCCGGATCGTAAGAAAACAGACAAGTGGGGGCGATGCATGGGGCTGATGAAATTCCTCTATTCCAGTGGTCGGCACGCTCTTGCCCTGGGCAGGGTATTCTGCCCTGGCTGCCCTGTGACGTACTCACAGGGCAGTACCTGCGTGCTTGGCCAGATCATCCCTTTCCTCAGGGGTCCTTTATTATAAAATGGGGAAAAAATGTGAGATTAAAAAAATCGTAATTTTGCGATTAGTGACTTAAAAGTAATATATTTGGCATCTACGTATTGTTCCGATTCCAAAGACATGTATAGTAGTTTGTCTATAAAGGTTGAAAATTTGAGAAGTACTTATTATTAAATTGACTGTCAATCTGATGTTTCTTGATTATAAACTCCTTCAAATTTTTAACTTTTCTAGGCAAGTAATACATCATTGGAATCGGAAAAATTCGTAGATGCTGATAATGCTATTTTCAAATCGCTAATTAAAAAATTAAAATTTTTAAAATTTCCTTACTTTCACATGCGTGTGGATAAAAGACCCTTGCTGGAGTAAGCTCACTCATATTAAGGTACATGAATAGACCGAAAAGTAGTAGAAAAAATTAAGTCGGGTGGAGCCTGTCCATACCTGAAAATGAAGCAAAAGTTTGCCGACCACTGCTCTATTCCAGTGGTCGGCAAACTTTTTGCTTAATTTCCAGGTATTGTCAGGCTCCACCCGACTTAATTTTTTCTACTACTTTTCGGTCTATTCATGTACCTTAATGCAGTGGTCGGCAAACTTTTTGCTTAATTTTCAGGTATGGTCAGGCTCCACCCGACTTAATTTTTTCTACTACTTTTCGGTCTATTCATGTACCTTAGTGCGAGTGAGCTTACTCCAACAAGGGTCTTTTGTCTACAGAAATGTCAAAGTAAGGAAATTTTAAAACTTTTAATTTTTCAATTAACGATTTGAAAATAGCATTATCAGCATCTACGAATTTTTCCGATTCCAATAATATATTACTTGCCTACAAAAGTTAAAAATTTGAAGGAGTTTATAATCAAGAAACATCAGATTGACAGTCAATTTAATACTAAATACTTCTCAAACTTTCAACCTTTATAAACAAATTACATGTCTTTGGAATCGGAACTATACGTAGATTCCAAATATATTACTTTTAAGTCACTGATCGCAAAATTACGAATTTTTTAATCTCATATTTTTGTCCCATTTTCTAACAAAGGACTCCTGAGGAAAGGGGTGGTCTGGCCAAGCTCGCAGGTACTCCCCTGGGAGTAGGTCACAGGGCAGCCAGGGCAGGCTACCCTGCCCAGGGCAAGAGCGTGCCGACCACTGCCTTAATGTGAGTGAGCTTACTCCATCAAGGGTGTTTTTTCCACAGGCATGTCAAAGTAAGGAAATTTTAAAACTTTTAATTTTTCAACTAGCGATTTGAAAATAGCATTATCAGCATCTACGAATTTTTCCGATTCCAATGATATATTACTTGCTTAGAAAAGTTAAAAATTTGAAGGAGTTTAATATCAAGAAACATCAGCTTTACAGTCAATTTAATACTAAATACTTCTCAGATTTTCAACCTTTATAGTCAAATTACATGTCTTTGGAATCGGAAAAATACGGAGATTCCAAATATATTACTTTCAAGTCACTGATAGCAAAATTACGAATTTTTTAATGTCACATTTTTTCCCCATTTTCTAACAAAGGACCCCTGAGGAAAGGGGTGGTCTGGCCAAGCTCGCAGGTACTGCCCTGAAAATAGGTCGTAGGGCAGCCATGGCAGGGTACAGTGCCCTGGGCAAGGGCGTGCCGACCACTGCTCTATTCGGGCACTCTCGAAGTGCGCATGCGCACCGTCATCGGACTACTATTTCACACTTTCCGCCGGCTCTAGCGTCATGGAAGTCACGTTTATCGTGCACTTAGGACAAAAAAGTTGTTCTCATAATCTTGTACAGCTTTCAAAATGCTAGAATTCTGACAATTTTCTTAAAAAAAAAAAGTCATCAAAACAAGATTGCTATATTTGCACAGTGTTACCTCAGAATCTATTGCTTAGACAAATTTAAAACTTATACAAACTCTATATCAAGAATAGATCTCTTGAAAAGAAAAAGGAGTCTTCCGATCAAACAAAAACTTCTCTCCTTAAATTATTGTTAAAAATGGCTCTTTTTAAGATCTAGCATTAATAACGTAATATACTCTTCATAATCTCCCTTGCTTCATTTTTCATACAAATTGATTTAAATATTGTCCCTCAAGAACCAGAATTGATTACATTTTTTTATTAATCCTTGGCACATGATTAAACTTTTCACTCTGGTGATATTTTATCGTACGACGAGCCATTATTTATTCGCTGCCTTATAAACAATTTATAACATTCTCATTAAGAGAAGGTATTAGATTTGTGTAAAATTTGACCCCCCCCCCCTCCCGTTTTTGTCCAATGTCCGATTTTTGTCAAAAGTACGATAACTTTCGAAATAATTGACAGATTGGATTAGCCTTGGGTATACTCTTTTCGCGCCCTAAAATAAAGGTCAAGTTCGTTAGCCAGCCATTTTGGATAAAAATGCAAAAAGTGAGCGTATTTTGAACATTTCTGAGACCACTTTTTTTCAAATTACAAAATTTTGCTGTACGGATATTCATAGTATTGAAACAGACGAACAATTGATCCTAATGACTTGTTTCTATAAAACAAAATTTACCAGAGTTATAGCATTTACAAAATTCCAAAAAGCACACGAAAATCAACATTTTAAGCTAAATAACGCACGATATGGAAAAAAGTCGTAAGAAGGAAAATGTTTCTTTTTTCATGCCCTATAAGATTGTTTTCACAACTTTTTGAATTTTGTTGAAAAATCAAAAATTCAAATTTTGACAGCATAACAAAATAATGGAAAATCAAAAATTTCATTTTGCGTTTAAACTGTGCAAAATAGGTAAAATGATGACTAGAAGAAAGTTGTGCATTTTAAAAAGATCTACAAAGTTGTTTGAAATTACTTTTTGATAGCATGGGTATTTTGTGTTTTAATCGTGAAAAACTATATTGACAATAAAAAATCAGCCCGCTGCGTAGGCACATTCTCATCACAACTTATCTTTTTTAATTTTCTTATTCGTCTCGTGTGTGGGTTTTCAAAAAAATTACTTTTTGCTTTAATGTTCTTAATGCTATTTTTCACTATTCGAGCGAAAAGCGGAACTACCAAAACATTATTCATGACAAATTAATTAATTTTCACATTCTCATTAAGTGAAGGTATTAGATTTGTGTAAAATTTGCAGTAGTTAAGAATGTGTAGGGAATATTTTGAACAGGAAAAACATAGTAATAGTGTTCGATTTTGTGTAGGAATATTTTGTGTAGGTAAAAAATAGCCAGTACGCTTTGTGTACGAAATATTTTGTGTAGGAAAAGTTTGTGTAGGGACAATCGTAACAACACTCAATATTTTCGAAATGAAACATAAGGAAAATAATTTAAATGAAGATATGAAAAAGATCTTATTTTTTCTCTCGTAGGTTTATTATAAGCATAAGGAAAATCTAAAAAAAAAATTAGGAAAATTGGGAATGTTCTGTAGAATCTCCAGATTTTTCGTTTATCCTGAGGTGTCGCTAAAAAGGAGATTATTTACCTCATGAACTCAAAAACTGAATTCTATCTAAATGTGTCATACTTTCGCATACTGCACAGGAAATAATAATCTATTTATATTACTTAGATTCCTTAAGTAATAATAACGATTTTTAACATTAAAATGATCTAGACTTTCGTCTTGGCTTGAATTGAACGTGATAATGAAACAATAATAACGTCGGTTTAAAATTTTTTATTTATAATATTTATTATTATTATATCATGTATTGATATAAACTACATATCTAGTTACGCTACTCATTGTCTGCCTTCGAATATATGTTTTGAATAATGAGTAGAATGTTACATAAAAGATTTGGGTGTTAGAAAATAACTTTAATATGCCATATTCTTTTACAACTCTAGATCGTTCTGCCCCCCTTTCGCACCGGCCTATTGTTCTGCCAATTGCACGGAACATTTTCTAACTGTCTTGACATTCAACACAGAAAGATTCAGCCGTTACCCTATGACTTATTTTAATCATTTTTTTACAACTTCGAATGAGTAAATAAACACCTTCTCCCCGGGACTAACCCTGGAGAAGACAAATTTGGCGATCAGTGTATTCTCAACAATCAGGAAAATAGTGGCAGAATCGTTACCTAATAACTCGCCAAAAACGGCCTCGGCTCTACGACTAGTTTGTTTTGGTAGCTTGGTAGCCAAGATATGAAACATGGTTTTGTTGCGTATTGGGCTACGGTTCCAGTGCTTAACAAGGGAAGACACGTAATATCGGGGGCTTGATGAAAATGGTGGACAATGTTTCTTTCGCGGAACAAAAATGTATCTATATCCTCATTCAGTTTTCCTATGAGTTGACGTGACTGGGTGATCAACGTCTTTTTCAGATATTTTGTTAATTGAAGTGGTATTTTAGCTTGGGGGTCTATCAACTCTTGTTTTTGAGCCATCCAATTGTGGAAAGGCAAGGGTTTATTGTCAAATTTTTTGTTAACAGGAGTTTTATTGATACACTTTTGACACTGTCTGGATAAGCAGTGTTCAATGTAGCGATCACAGCATATCTCAATCAGCAGTTTCTGATAGCTATTGATGGCTACACGGAGAAAAATAGATATTAGAATAGATTATCTAGATATTACCGGATAATATCTTAGCGATTTAAGTATTGGACAGAAATCTAGATATTGAAGCAGAACATCTATAGATATTAAAAAGAAGATTTTGTCTAGCAATATCAAAGATATTAAACAAAATAATCCAAGATATTGAACCCAAATAAAACGAGATATTAAAACTTACTATGTAAGATATTTGACTAAAATATCCGAGATGTTAAAAATTATTATCTCCGATATTATACTTATTTCTTTTAAATTTTTTCAAATATTAAATAAAATTTTTGTAGAAAGGAATGGATATTACAAAAATATAACGTAATATAATATATAGATGTCTATTTAATATATTATGTTATATTTTATTAATTCTAAATGAAGAACATCAACAATTGAGGGACCGGATACAATAAGGGGACAAGCGCTCGAAACCGCGAGAAAGTATTGTCCAAACGTCTTGTGATATCCAAATTTTAAAGTTCAAAAAATTAA
>NC_046665.1:32231694-32233859 GCF_010883055.1 Belonocnema kinseyi | reverse complement strand
ACTTTTAAGTTTTTATTTAGGAAAAAAACTACAAAATTTTAGAAAAACCGCAAGTTTCTAGCGTTACTCTGAGTAAAGAAAGTTATGAAAAATAATAGGTCGCCTAAACAAATATTTTATTCATATGAATTAATTATTACCTGACTTGAACTGAAAAATTGACAAAAAGTTGGAAATTTTAGAAAAAACCGCATCTTTGTAGCATAATTCTAAGAGAAGACAGTTGTAAATAATGATAAATTGTTTAAACAATTTTTTTGTTAACTTGGAATAATTATTACCTCACTCTAGGTAAAAAGTTGATAATAAGTTGAAAAATTCAGAAAAAACCACGACTTTCTACCCCTATTCTAAAAGAAAATTGCTATAAATAATAATCAATTATTCATAACATTTTTTGAATTATCCCATTATTAGCGAAAAGTAATATCTTATATATTACAAGCAATTTTTACCGAAACAAACAGCAAAAAAATATAAATTAGTGCCAAAAACTCGCCAAACCCAATTTTTCACTTGTGGGGTTTTTTTTAAACATAATAAAACAGGTTTATAATGATGAAGCTCTAAATAAAATTTTTTATTTAAATTCCATAACTAGTTGTGAAGAAAAATGTTGAAGGACAACTCGATATACCTAATAATGATGATTCCATCCAAAATTTGCAAAAACATCTTTTTTCTTATGGGATATGCATTTTAAGCTTGATGGGGTTTGCGGGACTTCTAAATATCAAATTTGGGGACATGAGAGCTTGAAAATTCCAAATATCAAATTTTAGATCATCCCATGCCCCACTTATAGGAAACGCTTCTTTGGTATCTATCAAAGCTGTCACTTTTACGTGCGGGGTCCTTTAACGAACTTTAATTTACACGTGTAACAAAAATTTTAGAATTTATAGAATAATTCAACATTTCAATATGTCAACAGTTGTATTAATTGAAATACTCTAAATATAATTAAGATATCATTCTTCCATTACCTTGTTCCTGCAATCTTTTGTTACATTTCTCTTCCACTTGCTTTCGTCGCGAAGCCTTTTAAGGCCTGCTTGAAGTTCTGACATAATTCAAAAACTTAAAAATAACTATAAACTTCTAATTATATTGTTTTACAGTAACAGAGCAAAAAATATAACATTAAATTTGATCTTATTAGATCACAGAGCGATTTGCACAGTCCGAAACAATTTGGGACACTGAACCCATTTCACAGTGAAAATTTCAAAACAAAGACACTAGACGGTTTGTTTACATTCTTTATTATCAAAAAGAAGCAAACAAAATAAAGGGTGGAACAACTTGCGAAGCACTACTTCTCTTATTTTCAGTTATTTGCTAATTCCCTGAAAACAACGAAATGTCCAATAATATAAAGCAGTCGATTTTGTATAAATTGAGGGAAAGTGCAGGACAATACTTTTTCGCGGTTTCGAGCGCTCTTCCCTTATTGTATCCGGTCCCTCAATTATGTCAAGACATCACAGATATATATTTTAAATTTATAATTATACATAAACTATAATATAAATATCTGTAACAAAAAACGCCATAATTTCTATCCTTTTGAATTGTCATTTACAAGGTGGTCGCTAGACCGGAAAACAGGGAAATGACCGGGAATTTTCAGAGATAGGGAAAAATCGGGAAATAACAGTGAATTTATTTCTTGACCGGGAATATTACAAATTTTCAGAAGAAAAATCTGCCCAAGTTCGATTTCAACAGGTTTTTAAACAATTAAAGTGCAGTATTAAAGATTTAAACAATTAAAAATAAAAAGTATTTGAAGTTGAATTTTAAAAATAAAAAACAGTTTTATTTTATAAACTGTAAATATAATTGAATAAATAATGTTTAAAATGGATCTGTAGGTGGACCTTTTTTAAGTATAAAGAACTGAACAATAATTTACTTGAAAAAACGATTCTATTTCCATTCAAAATTTGAGTATTTCCAGATTGTAATTGAGGGTCTGGATCGAGAAACTCGCCCAGCGCTTGAGATCGGGTAAAAGTATTGTCCAAACCTCTCGGTGGAAGGAAATTTTAAAATTCAACATATTAATTTTTTTGAAATATAGCCTGGTAGATAATGACGTCACGGAACTTTTTTCTATTTTCTGTTTTTGGATCGGATAATTATTTTTAATAATAATCCTA
>NC_046665.1:32216770-32231594 GCF_010883055.1 Belonocnema kinseyi | reverse complement strand
TATTTTGACTTTTAAAATTTCCTTCCACCGAGAGGTTTGGACAATACTTTTACCCGATCTCAAGCGCTGGGCGAGTTTCTCGATCCAGACCCTCAATTGTTTTAATTCGAAAGTCTTAATAAGAATCGATATTAATATAATATCATTTTCCGATGATTTTATTTTTGAATACAAATTCTAATGATTTATCAGTAAAATATTTTTAATTCATAGTTTTAGGTCTTCTTTAATTTTATTTTTTATATTAAATTTACTAAATACATTTATTCATATTATATTTTTGTTAATTCTGTGTATTCATTAAAATATGTAAACGTGCGGCCGAAACTTTATAAACTATTTTCACCCTAAAAATAACTCCATAATAATATAGTCGTAATCAAAGGCTTTTATAAAATTAAAAATATTGTTTAAGTCTAAATTATTCAATTTTTAACCCATTAAATTTTAAAAATTTTAATTTAGAAAATTAGTAAGTATTTAATATTTAGAAATATTTCACTGTTCATTTCAGCCAAGCAAATAAAAACCAAATATTTAAAAGTAAACAATTTTAAACTGAATTGTTTTATATGGAAACCTTTGAATCTCTAGAATTTCGAAATGCTTTTAAACCTTTAACGTTACAATCTTAATTGTTTGATTAAAAATGTTTAATTTGTAAGTGAAATTGTTAAATTTTGACGTATAAATAACAATTGAACACTTCTTATTTGCAGAAAAAATTGGGTTATTTTAAGAGATATTTAGAAGTTTTAAAACGATTCAAAATTATTTAAAAACTTAAAATGATTTCAAGTAATTTAAACGAAGTATCCAAACACTTTTTTCAGAACTTGTAAATATATTTGAAAATTAATCGAATCTATCCTACAATTTTTGGAAAATTCTGCAATTTAAAAAAAAATTCTTAAAATCTTGAAGGTCGTTTTGTGATAATTTTGGAAATTTCTTAAAATCTTTTTGAATTTTCTGATACAATAATTTTTTAAACTGAAAAACCCTTTACAATTTTCCTAGGAACTTTAAGAGAATGTTCTTATTCTTTTAAAGCCTTTATCAATTCTTAAAAAGATTCTAAATTTGTTTTTTGATATCTGCAAAAATCTACATTTTGTTTTAAATTCGGCTGTGGATATTCGTACCAGAATTTTGGTACAAATAGTCGAATTTTGTTGACACATTTCGTTTGTATTATTTGAAATCATTTCAAGTACTAAATTTAATTTGGATCTTTTTAAGACTTCTAAATAATTGTTCAAATTACTCTATTTTTTTCTACAATTATCAAGTGTTCTATTGTTATTTATAAATTCAAATTTTACGGATTTTTTTCATCTTGCAGGATTTTCTAAGAGTTTAAATCCACTTCTATATTTCTTAAGATTTTGATATAAAATTTGAAGGCTTTTCGAGGATGCTTAAATTATTAAAAATGAAGAGAATTTAACTACTAATTTGGGAACTTTTAAGTTAAAAAAATTTTATTTGTCAATTTTCAATATTTCTAGCTTAAAACGATTAAAAATAATTTAATTTCGAAAATGTTTAAAGTTAATTGATTGATTATTTTATTTAAAGTATCAAAAATGTTAACGTGGATATATATTTTCGAAACTTAATCTGAATCTTTGAACTATTTAATTTATAAATGTTCTAAATTTTGCAGTTTATCTGCATTTAATTTAGAATTGTTGAATTGAAAAACTTTAATCTTCAATTTTAAAAGTTTGAAATTCAAGACTTCGACTTTGAATGCTTTAATTTGTTGTTTATTACATTAAATGGAACAGTGTTTAAAATAGAGTTCTATTTTTTAAATTTTATTGGCCGTTAAAAAATGTTGTAAACCGGAAAAAAACCGGAAAATGACCAGGAATTTTTTTCTTCGAATACAACGGCCACCTTGCATTTACCATAAATTTATTTTTACATAAAACTGACATAAGCATTAAAATAATGAAACCAAATTCAAATTAACCAATTAGTTTCTTAGTCAAATTTCTGATCGGTTGATTTGAATTTCAAGCAACTACTTCTATGTAGTTGTTATTTTATGTCAGAAATGAAACTATGACAAATGATACAGGTGAATAAAAATTATATGATAAATTAAAATTCGGGATAAAGCAAATTATGGCAAACGGGTTTTCATTTGCAGTAAAATAAAACCATACTAAATAGACATTTGAGCAAATAAAAATGAGGGCGAATAAAAGATAAAATAAAAATTCTGCCAAACAGAAATTCCGAAAAACAAAAAGGATGCCAATAAGTATTGCGGAAAAAATAAATATTATATATCCAATAGTAATTTGGAAATATACAATTTATGGCAAATGGTAATTCGCAAGAATAAAAATTAGAGTAATTTTTTTTCAAATCGTATACATTTCGGTGAAATGAATAATAAAGAAAAGAAAAATTGGGGAATATTCATGTGCATCCTATATAAATTATATATTATACCTCACTTTTCATTATAACGTATGTTTTTTCATTGCTGTGTTTATCCGCGAGAACTAGACGATAATTACAGAAGTCCGACAGTTTCAAAAACTGTTTGGGCAGTTTTAACTACATGATAGGCATAAAAATGCTCACAAAATCCCATAGATTTATAAACGTTGCAGAAAAAGATAACATCGTTGCTTTTATAAGATATTAAAATTTCTCGTATTTTCGCAAACGCTGGGAAATCGTCCCTCACGTTAATAATAACTGTAAATTCCATTTTATACTGACTATTCAAGGCTTTAAAGAAATCGGCAGTGAGAAAGTAATTTGTTTCACAATTCATCGCATCAAATAATGCATCAGAAGTTGTTCCGCTCAACTTTTCCAAGCTCTTCAAAACTTTATCTAGGATCTCATTTTGAATGCTGTCGTTGTCGTTGTAAGTAAACTTCTTACGTGGATACTAATTTCGGAATAGTACTTTGAAGTAGTTAAACATCACATCCGCCTTATATCAAAAAAATTTAGGTAAATTTTAGCGTCAGCATTTATTGCCCAGAATCCTCTATGCATCTTCTTTGGCTTCTGTTTTCCATCCCACAAAAGTTCTCTAGAGCAAAAATTATAACAATAAATATAGATCCCTGTAAAAAATGTCTTTAACTCCATTATAAGAAATAAAACGCGTTAATGTTGGACTGTGGACTAAGACAAGTGAAAATGCTAAAATAAATAGAATCGTTCAAGCTGCAAAAAGATTTGCAATCTGGCGTCTGAAATAAATTTAAAGTAAATCACTTTTTTTCATTCTTTTCAAAAAACATAGTAGAAATTTTAGATATATTGGAAATAAAAAGTATCATATGAGAATTTAATCAACTTTTTTTTATTAGAATTGGTTGAATTTTGACTGAGTTATCGAATTTTAAGCTAAATTAGCAGCTAAATTCCCAACTATAGAGTAGGCTGATATTAAAATTTTCTCTCGTTGTTCGCTGAAACAGTACTCAGTTTTAATCGTCAAAGATCTGAAGTTTATTAAAAACGCTAACTACAAACGCGGTCGCAAAAATTCGTTTTCGGTATTCCACGAATTTTCCTTGATTTCTCCCTGATGTGTGCTTGATCAATTTTTCATATTCCCTGACCAGTAATATTCAAAAATTAGAATTTTGACCTTGTTAGTTACTTTTTCACATAGGATCTTTTATGAGCGGAATAAAATAATTTGCAATTTTTGAAATCATTTATTTTCTACCTAAAAAGTTGAGTTTTCGGCCAAAATAGATGGCTTTCTTACAAAGTAGTTTAAATTCCTACAAATTAATTGAATTTTTAACAAACTAATTGAATCATTGAACAAATAGTTAAATTTTTAACGCATGAGAATAAATTCTCAAACAGGATGACGAATTTCCAACCAAGAAGTTTAATTTTCTCCCAATAAGGAAAATTTTTCAACAAAATACATACGTTTTTAAATCATCAGTTGACTTATCAACTAAAAAATATAAATTTTCACAAAAAAAGTACATTTTCAACATAAAAGTTATATTTTCAACCAAAGAGATGCAATTTAAAACAAAAAATTCATTTTTAACCAAACAGTTGCAGTCGTAACTAAAACAGGAAATTTCAACAAAAAAGTATTATTTTCTACGAATGAAGAAGAACTTTCAAGTAAGAAAGATACATTTTTAACCGAAAATAAGAAAATAAAATAAATAATTTTCAACAAAATAGTTGAATTTTTAATTAAATAAGTCAAATGTTTCAATCTACTTATATGTATTATCAAATCTAAACGGTCAAGTTTCAAACAAGAAAATTAATTTCTTACAAGAAAAACGAATTTTAAACAACATGATTTTCCAAACAAATAGTAGAATCTTCAATTAGAGAAGATAAATTTTCATTGGAAAAAAATAAAATTTCAATAAAACAATTTAATTTGCGGCCGAAAAATATGACATTCTGATCAAATAGTTACAATACTTGCATTTTTGAAGAAATATAATTAAATTTTCTAGAAGAATGGTGGATTTTTAATATAAAAGGACGAACATTCTGTCCAAATAGATAAATGTTAAAAAAACCATTTAATTTTCAATCAAAAAGCATGACTTTTTAACAAAATATTTGAACTTTGAAGAAAATGAATGGATTTTTAACGAAATACCTTCAAAAATTAAATTTTAAGCCAGTAGTGATATTTTGAAAGAAGATATACTAAACTTCAACCAAAAACAGTTGAATTTTTAACACAAATAGTGAAATATACAACAAAAAAAGTGAGTCCTTATCGAAAAATTAAATAGTTTAAATTCAAAGACAAAAAAATAGAATCGTCAACAAAAGAGTTTGATTTTCAACCAGCCACCAACTTTCGACTAAAATAATGAAACAGCAACCAAGAATATCAATTTTAACAAAGTACGTAAACTTTCAACCAAGAAAGACCAATTTGTGTATCGTAGTAACTAACATTTCAGAACATCATGTGCTATTAAGAAAATTAAAGAACTTAATACTTCAAACTTGGCTCGGTGGAAAAAAGCTCGGCTGCAACTTGTGCTTGAGAACTGCAGTCAATGTTGTACCGAGTGAAAATTTTATAAACGTAATATTGAACAAAATTCCACACTTGTTGTCCTGAGCTTGGATAAATTGGCAGTTAAAGCGTGGAATGACTTGAAGCACACATCTAGAGCTTGTGTCGCCTCGGTTATTCATGATATCCATTCTGCGTTTTACTTCATCATCGATATGAGTGGGATCCTGTAAATTTTGAATTATTAACACATTTTGAGTTAGGATTTTTTAGAGCTTGTAAAAAAAGCGTCTGAAACTGAGGAATTTTAAATGTTGAGGTTTTGAGCTAAATAATTTAATTTTTAAAGGTGCTATACCTACTGTAACGTGTTAACTGCTATCCCCCACAACTAAACCTATTGTATGTTCTAATTTCAATCATTCAGAATTGTACAATTGAAAAAAAGAGTTTGAGATTTAAGCATTACAGACTTTTCAACGGAATTGTTAAGTTATATTTTGCGAAAAGTTTCAAGTTTTTGAAAAAAGCAATTAAAAATACTGTTGAGACCTAAGTTATTTACGATTTCTAACATCTGTTTTAAAAACGTGATTTCGTCAAGTTCTTTAAAATTAACATTATTACTCTGAACTCTATCCCTTCATTTTCTGTTTACTACCCGTTATTGCTCTCCAAATGAAAATTTCCAAAATATCGAGGACCGAGTCCTAATCCCTGAACAAAATCAGGTATGCGCATTTTTCACTCTAGCCATTCAGTCTCGCCTCTTTTTGTTAAACGTTTAAGAACCGATGTTTCCAACTAACACAACTGTAAGTTTACCTGTAAACGTCATCGTGTATCTTCGCCTCCTTTCGGATTTACCGAATTTAAGCACGCCCTCAGGCCTTGTATTTTAGCCCCCACTCTCCAATTTGTAACCTTTCCTCCTACTCGAAGATCTGACACTGACCTACCATTATTGTATCGAAAAATAGACAAAGAGTAAGAGCGAAAGTAATGGATCAGTAGTTCTTAAATTCTTTAAAACTAAATTTTGTAATTTCACGTTCTATGATTTTTCTTATTGAAATAGATTATCTTCAACCAATCAATGCATTTCCTTCAATGACAACCTTGCTCAGCATCTAAAGAAAAATTATTTGAATCTCTTGATTTTAACCAATCGAGAAATTTGATCGTGTTCTCGGAATAATTCAATTTTATTTTGAGTGTTTTCGGTCATCATCAACAACAAATACAAATTACCCTTTAAAATCTTGTATATTGAATATTAGATATTAGATATTAGATATTATGCCGTAATATCTATATATTATGGTTTAATATCGACATTTTTAATATCTACTTGTCAATATCTATTTTTCTCCGTGTATTCTCTCTTTCTTTGTGATATTGACTTCCTTGTTAATTGTTTTTATTTATAGGATGCATTGTTGACCATCAGGTCCTTTGGAAATTATTATTTTGTCAGTCTCCTGGTAGTTATTTTACTCTAATACATTTTCCAAAGTTTCAGCTCGATATTTTATTTACAAAAAAAGTTCTTAGGTTCAAAAAAACATTCAGTGAACTGATAAAGTGAGGTCGGTAATATAGATATTTAGCTGTGTCCCATGCCCTTAACGTCGAGAAATAACCTAACAGAATAGCATATGAACGCTATCTGTTGTACACCAGCACAAACTTCAAGTTGGAAACGTTCCATTTAACGCAAGAAGATGACTTTTTGTTGCACATAGAACGATTAAAATACTTTTCAAATTGAACCAGGGGACTGACTGCAAAAACTGAGGGACAAAATTAAGCTCAATTTTTTAAATATTTAATGCTAAATTTTTAAAATATGTGTTACAGAAATTCATCTTCCATTATAACAGCATTTAACAATTATAATATAAATTACATTTTTCTTTTAATTTATTGTGAAATCTTTAGCTTTGATTGTGATTCTTAGCTCGTGATACGACAGGAGACTGATTTTTTATGTACTTAAAAGGATATTACTCAATGTGTCCCGAATGGTCCAGCAAGGGTCCGGACCCGAACCTGTAATAACTTAAAGGGTACGGGTCCAGACCCGTACCCTTGATTTGGGTGTGTTCCGCATGCAATAGAGGGATGAAACTGTTTAGTTGCACTTTAGGCACTAAATTCAGCGATAATCATTAAAAACATTTTGACTTTTCGAAATTGTGTATTTTTAACAAATTTTATAGTGTGCAGGGGTTGATTTGGGATGTGTTCCACATGCACTAGAGGGATGAAAATTTTTGGTGGCACTGTCGGCACTAAATGCAGCGATAATAATTTAAAATATTTTGACTTTTCGAAATTGTGTATTTTTAACGAATTTTATAGTGTCCAGGGGTTGATTAGGGTGTGTTCCACATGCACTAGAGGGATGAAAATTTTTAGTTGCACTTTAGGCCCTAAATGCAGCGATAATCATTTAAAACATTTTGACTTTTCGAAATTGTGTATTTTTCACGAATTTTATAGTGTGCAGGGGTTGATTTAGGGTGTGTTCCACATGCACTAGAGGGATGAAACTGTTTAATTGCACTTCAGGCACTAAATTCAGCGATAATAATTTAAAATATTTTGACTTTTCGAAATTGTGTATTTTTAACGAATTTTATAGTGTGCAGGGGTTGATTAGGGTGTGTTCCACATGCACTAGAGGGATGAAAATTTTTAGTTGCACTTTAGGCCCTAAATGCAGCGATAATCATTTAAAACATTTTGACTTTTCGAAATTGTGTATTTTTCACGAATTTTATAGTGTGCAGGGGTTGATTTGGGGTGTGTTCCACATGCACTACAGGGATGAAACTTTTTGGTGGCATTTTCGGCACTAAATGCAGCAATAACAATGAAAAACATTTTGACTTTTCGAAATTGTGTATTTTTAGCGAATTGTATTATATATAGGGGTTGATTTCGTGTGGGTTCCACATACGCTAGGGGGCTGAAATTTTAAGATGGGACTTTTGGCACATAATACTGTCATAAACAATGAAAACATTTTGACTTTTCAAGAATTTTATTTTTCGTTTTTTCCGTTTTTTCTAAACGTTGGGAACTTCAGACTCATCATTTCGATACGTGTGTGAGAGGTGATTATTTAGCAAATGAAAAGTTTTCCGCAATAGCGAAGCGAGTGAGAAAAGTCTCATTCGCTAAAAATCACCTGTCATACATATATCGAATAGTATTGAATACCACGAAAGGCGAAAAAATCTTGTTAAAGTTGAGATTTTGAGGTTAGAGTGTTATAAACATACAATCGACACTATAAGGTGCGAAAACTAACACCGATCAGTTGTTTTGCGCATGCACACGCAGTTAACTTGTGTAGGCATGTGCGAGCTGAAGAAGTTAAAAGATAAATTTATAATTAAAAAGATAATTTTTCAAGAAAAAAAAATGTCAAAATAGTCCAATTTTCAACCAAAGAAATGAATTTACGTACAAAAATTCTTCTTCCAAAAAGGACAAAATTGCTATAAAATACATGAATTTTCAACCACATAGTTGAATTTCAACTGAAAAATAATGTTTCAAGTAAAACTAAATAGTTACATTTTCAGTTAAAAACAATTATCAAACCCAAAAAATCAAAGTTTGAAAAAAATATTTAAATTTTCAAGCAGAAAATCGAATTTGCAAACAAATAATTTAATTTTCACACTAATCATTTCCTACAGAAAACAGAAATTTAAAATTTTATAAATCAATTTTAAAACAACAAAAAAAACGAATATTTAACAAAATAGATAAATTTTCAACGAAAAGCGGTTACATTATTATTTTAAAAAATAAATTTATAACCAAAAAATTATCATCAAATTAGTTTAATTTCCAAAAAACTACATGAACTTTCAACCATTTTATACGAAAAGAAAAGAAGTTTGATTAAAAACATGCATTTTTAACCAAAGAAATGAATTTTTAATTAAAGTGGATGAATTTTTAAACAAGAAGAATACATTTCTACCAAAAAAGATTAATTTTTAACTGAGAAAGGTCAATTTTCAAGCAAAAATAAAACAACACATTTTCAACAAAATTGTTAAATTTTCAAATAAAAAAAATTTTGAACTAAAAATGATACAGTTAAATTTTCAGCATAAGAAAATTATTTTGTAACTAAAAAAAGCGAATTTTCAACAAAAATTTTAAATTATGAAAATAAAAAATCATTAAAATTTTTTATACAAATATTATGAAAATAATTCTTTTTTTGTAATCTTGTCAGACCTCCTAATCTTCTTCTCTTTAAAAATTATGCAAATTTTTTACTAGTTTTTTTAAATTATGTAAGATAAAAAAATCTCCTTTAAACTTTTTCAGATTCTTTGATATTGTTTTAAATCTTTTTTAATGTTTTGAAATGTTTTAAAATAATCTCCTGAAATTAATTTTAGGCAATAAAAGATTTACTTTAATTATTGCTAGAAACCTGAAATCATTTTTTTCATTTTCGCGAAACATTACAAAATTAAACAAAAAAAAATCTTCACAAGTTTTATTTATTTTCAAATTGTTTTAAAATTCCTCAATATCTGTTAAACTCACGCAAATTTGAAAGCAAATTTTGTAAACCAACATAAACTTTTAAAAAATTGTGCAACAAAATTGCGCAAGAAGGTTTAATAACAATTAAGTTCCTTATATTTTTCTATAATGATATAACATAGCAAAATTGCATGAACTTTCATTCTCTTGACACCCTGCAAAATTCAGTTTACTTAAAAACTCCTAATAGCCAGTTAGCCACCGAAAATTAATTGTGAAGTCGAGGGGCTCGGGTTCTTGCTAGTGCATTTTCAGCTCCACACGAGGCTGGCCTACGCAACATGTAACACCAGAACGATTCAAGAACTGTCAATAGTCGCACTGGCTGAGATGAAAAAGGTACGCTCTCAAGTTCGACACCGAACTTTACACCTATAGAGATGTGGGATAACACGCTTCAGTTGCAGAGCGAAAAACAGGTCTATCAAGCTAGCACTTCCACAAACGAAATTCCCAAATTTCTTTATGTCAGAATTTTAGGCTTTTTTGGGCTTTTTTTGGGCTGTATTGCCGATTTTTGGGCTGCGCTACTTTTTGTGAAAATTCAAATTTTGAGTGGAGGTGCTGACTTGAATCGAGTCAGTACATCCACTATATAAAAATTGTAAGAAAAAAAATCAAACACGTCAGAATTTTGGGCTTTTTTGGGCTCTTAAATGAACCAACAAGCAATTTCCAAAAACCACCCCTACAAATTATAAAACCACCTCCTATGTAAAAACTCAAATTCGGAAAAAACAAAGAACACCAGAATTTTGGGCTTATTTTGGGCTCTCAAATGCATGAAAAAATAAAAAACTACCCCCATTTTCAAAAAACCACCCTCTTGCAAAAAATAAAATTTGCAAAATCCAAAGTGTAATAGATTTTTGGCTCATTTTAGAGTCTCAAATGCACTTAACATTATATTAGAAAAACCACCGCTGTGTAAAAAAACGTCAACCTAATAATAAAAACTTAAACCTTGGTGTTGGCATTTTTGAGCAGCCCAAAAATCAGACTCAATTTGAACCGTAAAATTCGAAAAATATCAGAGACTATAGTAACACTGTAATATTCCGAAAAAGATTGGTTTGCACAAAATTATGTTTGGTTGTTAAAAAGGGACTGTTTTTTAACGTCAAGTGTTGGGGACCAAAAATCGGAGTAGGTATTTTTAAGAAGCCCAATAATCATAAACTCTACTGACACTGGAAAATTCTCAAAAATATTAATTTTTGACAAAGTCATATATACGTGGTAGAGAAGGGTTGATTTTATACGTTAAGGGTTGAAGCCCAAAAATCGAAGTGGATATTTTGGAGGAGCCCAAAAATCAGAGACTACATTGACACTAGAAAATTCTCAAAAATATTAGTTTTTGACAAAGTCGTATATACGTGGTAGAGAAGCGTTGATTTTATAATTTAAGGATTGAAGCCCAAAAAGCGGAGTGGATATTTTCGAGGAGCTCAAAAATCAGAAACTACATTAACACTAGAAAATTCTCAAAAATTCTATTTTTTACAAAGTCATATACCATACGTGGCAGAGAAGGGTTGTTTTTATACGTTAAGGGTTGAAGCACAAAAATCAGAGACTACATTAACACTAGAAAATTCTCAAAAATATTATTTTTTGACAAAGTTATATATACGTGGTAGAGAAGGGTTGATTTTATAAGTTAAGGTTTGAAGCCCAAAAATCGAAGTGGATATTAGGAAGGAGCCCAAAAATCAGAGACTACATTGACACTAGAAAATTCCCATAAATATTATTTTTTGACAAAGTCATATGTACGTGGTAGAGAAGGGTTGATTTTATACGTTAAGGGTTGAAGCCCAAAAATCAGAGTGGGTATTTTCGTATAGCCAAAAAATCAGAGACTCTACTCACACTGGAAAATTCTCAAAAATATTAATTTTTGACAAAGTTATATGTATTGTGATAGAGAAGGGTTGATTTTATACGTTAAGGGTTGAAGCCCAAAAATCGGAGTGGATATTTTGAGGAGCCCAAAAATCAGAGACTACATTACCACTATACGATTTTGTCAAAAACGAATATTTTTGAGAATTTTCTAGTGTTAATGTAGTCTCTGGTTTTTGGGCTCCTCGAAAATACCCACTCCGCTTTTTGGGCTTTAACACTTAACTTATAAAATCAACCCTTCTCTACCACGTATATACGATTTTGTCAAAAAATAATATTTTTGAGAATTTTCTAGTGTTGATGTAGTCTCTGATTTTTGGGCTTTAACACTTAAATTATAAAATACAACCTTCTCTACCATGTATATATGACTGTGTCAAGAAATAATATTTTTGAGAATTTTCTAGTGTCAATGTAGTCTTTGATTTTTGGGCTTCTCGAAAATATCCACTCTAATTTTTGGGCTTTAACACTTAACTTATAAAATAAAACCTTTTCTACCATGTATATACGACTTTGTCAAAAACTAATATTTTTGAGAATTTTCTAGTGTCAATGTAGTCTTTGATTTTTGGGCTTCTCGAAAATATCCACTCTAATTTTTGGGCTTTAACACTTAACTTATAAAATCAACCCTTCTCTACCACGTATATACGACTTTGTGAAAAACTAATGTTTTTGAGAATTTTCTAGTGTCAATGTGGTCTCTGATTTTTGGGCTTCTCGAAAATATCCACTCTAATTTTTGGGCTTTAACACTTAACTTATAAAATACAACCTTGTCTACCATGTATATATGACTGTGTCATGAAATAATATTTTTGAGAATTTTCTAGTGTCAATGTAGTCTCTGATTTTTGAGCTCCTCGAAAATATCCACTCCGCTTTTTGGGCTTCAACCTTTAACTTATAAAATCAACCCTTCTCTACCACGTATATACGACTTTGTCAAAAACTAATATTTTTGAGAATTTTCTAGTGTCAATGTAGTCTTTGATTTTTGGGCTTCTCGAAAATATTCACTCTAATTTTTGGGCTTTAACACTTAACGTATAAAATCAACCCTTCTCTACCACGTATATATGACATTGTCAAAAAATAATATTTTTGAGAATTTGTTAAAGTAGCCTCTGATTTTTGGGCTCCTCGAAAATATCCACTCCGATTTTTGGGCTTCAACCCTTAACTTATAAAATTAACCCTTCTCTACCATGTATATATGACTTTGTCAAAAATTAATAATTTTGAGAATTTTCCAGGGTCAGTAGTAACAGTGCCTTTTTAACAATCAAACATAATTTTATGCAAACCAATCTTTTGGTGGTTTTTCTAATATAATGTTAAGTGCATTTAAGACTCTAAAATGAGCCAAAAATCTAGTGCATTTTGGATTTTGCAAATTTTATTTTTTTCAAGGCGTTGGTTTTTTGAAAATGGGGGTAGTTTTAAATTTTTGTATGCATTTTAGAGCCCAAAATAAGACCAAAATTCTGGTGTTCTTTGTTTTTTCCGAATTAAATTTTGTACATAGGGGGTGGTTTTATATATTGTAGGGGTAGTTTTTGAAAATTGGTTACTGGTGCGTTTAAGAGCCCAAAATTCTGACGTGTTAAATGTTTTTTTTCTTTCAATTTTTATATAGTGGAGGTGCTGGCTTCATTCAAGTCAGCACTTCCACTCAAAATTTGAATTTTCACAAAAAGTAGCAGAGCCCAAAAATCGGCAATACAGCTCAAAAAAAGCCCAAAATTCTGACATAAAGAAATTTGGGAATTTCGTTTGTGGAGGTGCTAGCTTGATAGACCTGCGAAAAACTTTCACTTATCGGTATGATTCAGCTACTTTTTTCTAACAATGTAGTAAACACTCAAAAATTGTAATCAAACACTGTAAAGTATGAACTAACCAAAGTGCAGCCTCTGTATCCTGTCAGTTTCATATTTATGGAGGAAATTTTTTCGGTGAATCTTGAGCCTAGACGCAGCCGTTTGACATATCACATATGTCAAATAATTTCGTCAGATAAATTTTATCTTTTGTCAGATGATTTTTATCTTTCCTCAGATAAACGTGCTGTAATGTTTTTATCCAATTTAAAGATAAAATTTATTCCTGGGGTTTACTGTGTAGACAATGAAAATAATAGACTACAGTCATATTTTCATAGATGTTTTCAATTTCACGTTGAACCTTTGAACGTACGTTATGATTTATCCTCGGATTAAACGACCTCTTTTAAAATAATTTAAGTCAGGTTCTATTTTATAGTCGAGAAGTAAACCATATTTAGGAAGTCGACAAAGTTTAAATTTCCGATTGGTTGGTGGAAGTCGAGTAGCATTCGCATCCGGATGGACCAAGCGGCGATCGTCGCTGTCACTTCCTGTTTCTTTAATCTCACTGATATCGTGGTATCCTATTTTCCAAATCCCCTGCTTATCGCAGTGTATTTATTCATTATGTTCATATACATTTATCGTCAACGGGAAGTCATATTATTTGATTACGCATTGAAATATCTCATTTTCAATACTTGGTTTATGACTTACACATCGGATTCCACGATCAAGAAGTATTTGTATAATATATTCGACCGTCACAGGGTCTAGATACACTATTTCCCTCGAAAGAATGTTCGCATTCCAGCAGATCGACTAAACTCAGTAACCCATGTATGCAAGGAGAATGAAGATCTTGTATTCTTGATTTTCCATGCTTACATGAATGTAATTTTTGATCAAAATGCTGTAGGCTCCGGAAGCTACGATCACGATCGTCTCAGAATGAGCGATCCCGAGACAAATGGTGATATTTATCTTATCCTCCTAGTCACTCCCGATAACACCAGAAGATGACCGAGTCGAAAAAATAACCTAAATACAATCTCCATATAATATACAATCTCCAATCTTCAAAGCTAGTGAAACTGCTCGAAGTTCAAATGGAAACCTACTTTAGTGCAACAGGATTGCTTTGCCTTTCCAGCATCAGAATTTTCACTCCAAGAACAAGCTTGAATTTATTGAAAATCAGATTAATGATTTTTAGCTGGGAAAGATTTCTTTTTTTGATTTTGTAAATTCGGTATCTTCAGATCATCACATTCACTGTACTTAACCGGTTCATTTCAAGGACAAAACCTAACATTTTTTGATGAATGTTGCAATTGTTGACATTTGAACATAGTAAATAGTCGGAGGAGTGGGGTCCCCTTATGCGCTTTCACTATTCAGGGCGAACCTGCGCCAAATGTTCGCAGTACCGCGACTCGAGTGTATCTTTTTACATTCTCATCAGAGAAGGTATTAGATTTGTGTAAAA
>NC_046665.1:32209581-32216759 GCF_010883055.1 Belonocnema kinseyi | reverse complement strand
CCCCCCCCCCCCCCCCAATTTTAGTTAAATTTCTAAGTTTTGAGACCCCCTGAATCCGAAAAACAGGTTTTTACGAATGTGTCTATCTATCTGTATGTATGTCTGTCTGACCCTGAGCACGATACTTGTGAAAAATTATTCTATTAGATTGGCCTTCGGTCAATTCTTTTAGTCTTCTGAAATAAAGGCCAACTTCGTTAGCCAGCCGTATTGGATGGGCTTATGGTCCAGTAATAAAATAACTTTGTTTTTTTAATCAAACATTTCGACTCATGTGGGAGTCCTCTTAAGTGATTTATTTCTGAACAAACCAAAATTTACATTTTAAGTTATATGCTTTCGATACAGTTTTAGTGACGAAAAAATAATTTTATCAATTAAATTCTAATTGTTTTATAATATTATAAAATAAAAAATATACCTTGACATTTAATTATCTGTGAATAATTTCAAATAATTCACAATAAAACATAAAGGAATTAATTAAAGAATTATGTAACGCAAAAAAAGATCACGAATAGTTCGAATACTGGTTTATAAAATAGCTTTTGGTTACTCGTAATTTCTCTAATCTTATCAGTTTTGTACCCTTTTTTATTAAGAAACAATAAAAATATATTTCTTTATGATTACATTACTAACCTTAGCAATCTTGTAAAAAAATCATCACATCACTATTGCACTAATAACATTCGTCACCGAACACTGTCGATAAGTTTAATTTAATTTTCCCTCGTTTTCTTGACAAACACATCTTTTGTAACAAAAGTGCCTAGTTTCTGTTGTCAATGTTGGAAAACGACTGATTTTGAGAATTTTAAGTGCATTACGTGAAACGGGTCATGCAATTTAAAGTTTTAGTGGGGGAAGTGCATATCAAAGCTCAGAATGCAGTGACATTTAAAGGGAAGCTCGTAAATTTGAAATCGGAGACTTTCTTGTATTTTCATTTGGACCTAAAGCTCATGTAAAGAAACACCAGCATAAAAAATAATGGAAAATACAAAACTTACATTTTTCGGTAAAAATATGCAAAATACCATAAAAGATTAGTAGACAAATATTGTGCATTTGAAAAAGATCTACAAATTTGTTATGAAACACTTTTTGATAGGATGCGTAGTTTGTGTTTTAATCGTGAAAAACATCATTAAGGACATGTGATACTTAGAAAATTATCGATTTTACCAGTTTTAGGTTCCACCGGCTTTTTTCCTAGAATAATAAATATTTTGTCTTTAAAAACTGAAAAATGATAGCGCACATGCTAACCGACGTACACGCACACTTTTTTGTGGGTTAATTAAAAAAATTTTAATTTTTCTAAATTTGATTATTTTTTGTGGCGCTTATAAATTAGTATCAATTTTATCAGTGTTAGATTACACCGGCTTTTTTCCATGTGGTTGAAGTTCTGAACGTTCAAATGAACGAAATTTTTTACTGATGAGTTTGTAAACCAGGAAAATTGCTAAAATATTTTTTAATTTATATTGGAAATAATTTATTATTGAAAAAATAATAAAAATGAATAATTTAAATTGCAGTTGGAACAATACTTATGCGTAAAATATAAATGTCGAAAAATATTTCGTTTATTTGAACGTTCAGAACTTCAGGTACATATTTTTTCCTAGAATAAGAAATATTTTGTCTTCAAAATCTGGGGATTGATAGTGAACTTGTTAACGGACGTCCTCGCACACTTTTTTTGTAAGTTACTTGAAAATATTTGATTTTGTTAAATTTGATGTGTGTATATTTCGAGGTTATGTGTGTTACAATTCTCCAGAGCGTTACTTCCAAACGAAACAATATTTTTGGACAAAAACTGTGGAATCACAAAGAAACATAGTAACTAATGTCCCGGAACTAACCTTGTTTGTAGGCAATCAAAAAAGTTTATTTCATAAATAATTTCCTCATTATCGGTATTGCAGAGCTGAACAACGACCCTAACCTCAAAAGAATGCACAATGCACATGCATAAAATTGTTATTTATCATAATAATTTTGTTTTGTTATTATCTCTCAAAAAGAGTCCGGGGACGTCCGTTATGATATTGTATAGCATCTCTGAGTTCAGTTTTTTAAAATTTTCATTTTTGTGGAAAAACAGCCGGGGGAACTATACCCGATTGACCACACGACGAAGTATCACATGCCCTTAAGAACATGTTCTAATTGTATTTTTTAATATTTTTTAACCTTGTAACCTTGTTTTATGCTGCCATCTATTTATTATTTACATAATAAAAAAAAGAATTATGTAAGTATATGGGTGATTGCGAAAATCTTCACCATTTTTGGACCCAAACATTTTCTATTATTAATGAATTCTTTGACTGAAAAACTTTATTTTATTAAGTTTTAATAAATATTCTTATAATATCCGCATTAAATCTTTACTTAATTATTTAACATTTTATTATGATTATGACATTAAATTCTATAGGTTATTCATTTAAAAAATATTGTTAAATAGGAAATTTTATATAATAAAATTTTGGATCCCTAGTTCTTGCATTATTATTTTAGGCACATTGTCTTATTTTCTTTATAGATTAATTTGTTAAGAGGCTTTACAAATTAGGAAGCTATATTTTAAAAATATTCAGTGTTCAATACGCTTTCGGAATTTTGAAATTTTGCAGGATTTTAAATTGACGTTATAGTATCGTAAAATAGTTACGTTTTGAATACACGGAAAAATGTATACGTTAAAAAGTCATGAACTAGTAGCTAGGTCTCAGATATGAAAAAAATGCATTAGATATTGATGTATTTTCGTAAATAAACTGCGAATTGTGAGAAAGAATCGACGAACTCGAAATGACAAGTCTAAAACCGTTCATCACTTTTTTCCGTAAATAATTTCCTAAATATTATGACTCATTGGGACAAGTTTCACAGAGCACTCACGAGCTTGCCCGACAAATCTGGGAACTAGGAAGTAAGTTCGCCTTCACGTGGCCTGCAAACACTGTTACCCACACGCGCGGTACGTATGTGCACGCGTATGTGTGGTTCGAGTTCGTCGGATGAGTGGCTAGAAGTTTTATGATACCTATATTGTTTAGGCTCGATAGCTGCGCGTGTTTACGCACTCTTGGTGTATGTTTAAAAACTATCGAGTCAGCTGTTAGAGGGTTCGAATCCTCAGGGTTGTGCGAATTTATAAATTAATATAAATTATATCGCACAAATAAAATGTTTCTCTTTTTATATTTAAGTCTAAAAATTTCAAAAACTGTTCATAAAAAAGTTCCAAATTTATCCATCCTTTTTTCATAAAAATAAGGAATTTACATTTCATTTATTTATCCTGTATCCGAGACCTGCCTTAAGGTTTGTGACTTTTTTACGGATAACTTTGTTTAATTTTAAAGATATGTAATTATCATTTTGATTATTTATCAATTTCAACTAGTGACACAACAATTCGACCTCCCAATGATACGAGCAGATCAACCGCGGCCGAAAGCAGATCTATCGAAATAAAGTTGGTTATGTTCAACCAATGTTACGGGCAAATGTGATGTTAATGGGGGGCCAACTCTTGACCACACACACACACACACATACATACACACACACACACACATATCCAAGTGCGAAGTCATATACGGCCAAGCATTGGCCCACAATCGGAAAAAATATTGCCGAAGCTCGGCTGCCATTATAGCGCCGATTACGGAATGATACCTATGGCCTGAACTCGACAGCCAAGTTTGGCTGCCAGTGTTGCCCCAACAATGGGTACCAGTACTGGACTAAACCTATCTGCCATCGTCGCGCCATTGCCGGATTGATAACTATGGCCTTGGCTTAGGTATGTTAAGCTGACGTAACCACATCTTCGAATCGACTTAAAACCTATCTCATAATTAAGGGCTCATTTAATGCTAATTTAATGCTCTATTTCCAAATTTAATGCTCCATTATTTAAAAAAAACAGCGGTTACGCTAGCTTAACGTTAAGCTGATGGAACCCCATGTGACATAAATGTCTATCGAGTTTTGTCATATCACATAATTAAGGGCTCATTTATTGCTCTATTAATGGCTTATTGCCAAATTTAATGCTCCAATTTTTTTAAGCCGGGGGTTACGCTAGCTTAATATTAAACTGACGGAACCCCATGTGAAATAAAAGTTGAATCGAGTTTTATCCTATTTCATAATTATAGGCTCATTTAATGCTCTCCAAAGCCACCAAAAATTATTTTCCAAAAGCCACCCCTAATACTGAGAAACCACCCTTAAGATAAATTATGCACAAATTGTAAATCTGACCATGCTATAATTATAGGCTCATTTAATGCCCCGATTTTTTTTTTAATAATGGAGCATTAAATTTGCCAATGGGGCATTAAATTAGCATTAAATGAGGCCTTCATTATAGTATGGTGAGATTTACAATTTGTGCATAATATATATTAAGATTGGTTTTTAAGTATTAGGAGTGGCTTTTGTAAAATAATGTTTGGTGGTTTTGGAGAGCATTAAATGAGCCTTTAATTATTTGATAGGATAAAACTCGATCCAAAGTTTATTTCAAATGGGGTTCCGTCAGCTTACTATTAAGCTAGCGTAACCTCCTGTTTTAAAAAATAGTGAAGCATTAAATTGGACAGTGAGGTATTAAATGAGTCCTTAATTATAGTATCGTCAGATTTACAATTTGTGCATATTTTATATAAAGGGTCGTTTTTCAGTATTAGGGGTGGCGTTTGGAAAATAATTTTTGGTGGTTTTGGAGAGCATTACATGGGCCTTTAATTATGTGATCGGATAAAACTCGATTCAAAGTTTATTTCACATGGGATTCCGCCAGCTTAACGTTAAGCTAGCGTAATCCCTGCTTTTTTTGTAAATAATGCAGCATTAAATTTGGCAATGGGGCATTAAATGAGCATTACATGAGTCCTTAATTATAGTATGGTCAGATTTACAATTTGTGCATAATTTATATGAAGGGTGGTTTTTTAGTATTAGGGGTAGCTTTTGGAAAATAATTTTTGGTGGTTTTTGAGAGCATTAAATGAGCCTTTAATTATGTGAAAGCATAAAACTGGATTCAACGTTTATTTTACATGGGGTTCCGTCAGCTTAATATTAAGCTAGCGTAACCCCCGTTTTTAAAAAAAGAATAGTGAAGCATTAAATTTGGCAATGTGGCATTAAATGAGCATTAAATGAGCCCTTAATTATAGTATGGTCAGATTTACGATGTGTGCATTATTTATATTAAGGGTGGTTTTTCAGTATTAGGGGTGGCTTTTGGAAAATAATTGTTGGTGGTTTTGGAGAGCATTAAATGAGCCTTTAATTATGTGATAGCATAAAACTCGATCCAACGTTTATTTCACATCGGTTCCGTTAGCTTAATATTAAGCTAGGGTAAACCCCGGCTTTTTAAAAAAAATATTGGAGCATTAAATTTGCCAATAGGGCATTAAATTAGCATTAAATGAACCCTTAATTATGAGATAGGCTTTAACTCGATTCGAAGATGTAGTTACGTCAACTTAACATACCTCCTTGACTTGGTAGCCAAGGCTTGTCTGCTATTCTTGGCCCAAGACTGGGTAACAATATCGGACCAACCTAGATGCCGGAGTTAATTTAAAAACTGATAAAAAATCATTTTATTTTTCTCAGAACGCATCTGATTTATCCATTCATCATTATACGACTACAAATCTTTCGAATATTATTTATAATTTCAAGAATTGAAATTTCATTTAAACATTTTGGTTAATTTTAACGACTACTGGTATAGTCTAAGGATATGGCAAAAAAGATATTTAACAAATAAATATTAATTGATTGCGAGTGTTTTGACTTTATATATGAATGGTCCTGTTTAGATTGAATACATAAATTACATTTTGAACATTATATTACAAATAAAATTTCTATATCTGCGGGGTATAGAACCTACTTCTATATACCTAAATACATCGCCTAGGAGTCGGGAGTGCTAACCATTGCGCTAAACCGCCAAGTTGAAACTCTGTGAAAAAGCCATCCTCATAAGCTACAGTTAATTTTTCTTCGCGTAATATATATACCTATCTTACGGTTGTGAGACGTGATTGTGGCTGAAATTTTACCGCGATTTCGCTGGAAGCGGGTGCAATTTTTCAGATTAGCACCCGCTCCCTGCGAAATCTTGCGGTTGTCCTTATATATATATATATATATATATATATATATATTCGTTGTAGCCTACTTTACAACTTTTTGCAATGACAGGAAATGTAATTTTTCATAAACATTATACATTTTTAATGACAAAACTGAGAAATTGCATCGTGAACTTTTACAATTTTTGAATAAAACTTTTTTTATCTGTCGTGTAAGATTTGTATTTTAGGTGCTAAAAGTGAGATTTGGCGCCATAAAGTTCCGATCCTAAGCCAAGCATCGGTGGAGGATCGGCAAATATAAATGGCTAATATACGCTTCCAGCACTGGCTCAACATTGGGCCGATTTAAATAAAAAATGGTTTTCCGTGGTAAAAATGACACTTGGCTCAGTAATGTGCCGTCACTGGGCCAGGTTTTGGCTAATCCTCGTGAAGCGTGGTTCCCAGTACTACAAGTAAGACTTGGCGCAATAAAGTACCGATATTAAGCCAACCATTGGTGTTGGATCGGCAAATATAATGCACCTCAAGTTCCGAATGTTCAAATGAAAGAAATATTTTTACCCATTTCTATTTTACCCACAAATATTATTCAAACTGCAATTTAAAATTTGCATGATAATTTTGTTTCAATAATAAATTATTTTTAATATAAATTAACAAAAAATTTAGCACTTTTTCTGGTTTTCAAAGTTAGCAGTAAAAGATTTCGTTCACTTGAACGTTCAGAACTTTTGGTACATGCAAATATAAATAGCCAATACAGGCTACCAGCACTGGCTCAACATTGGGCGAATTAAAAAAAAAACATGGTTTGTCGTGGTAAAAGTGACACTTGGCCCAGTAATGCGTCTTCACTGGGCCAGACTTTGCTGATCCTCGTGAAATTGGTTCCTTCTACTAAAAGTGAGACTTGGTGAGATAAAGTGCCGATACTGGGCCAAGCATCGGTGGAGGATCCGCAAATATAAATAGACAATATATGCTGCCAGCACTGGCTCAACACTGAGCCGATTATAATGC
>NC_046665.1:32207945-32209481 GCF_010883055.1 Belonocnema kinseyi | reverse complement strand
GTACAAATATTTGAAAAAAAGATTTTCAAAATGATATAAGGAAAGTGCATTTCTAAAATCGTATGGTACTTTATTCCATAACCGGGCACCTCTTAGTGTAAATGATCGTTGAAGCTGACACGTTCTGTGGAAAGGAATCTTAAGGATTTTATGTCTTTCACGAAGCTTAGACTGTGCTGGAAGGTCTGTCTACAAATTGGAAAAGGTTAAATAGATATTCAGGAGCTTTGTTTTGGAAAAGAGTGTAGAGGAAATTACCCATAAAGAATTGTCTTCTCTTGGCAACATTAAGCAGAACAGTCTTAAGTCTGTAGGATGTTATGTGTTCGTACACTGTTAAAAATAATATTAAATTTAATATACTCATGTGTATTAAAATTAATATATCAAGTATATGAAATCGCCATTAAGGGCGACTATGTTAAATTTCATAAACATTCATGTTAATCACTTACAAGAAAAATCAGATAATTCCATTTTTCACAAATTCAAAATAAGTTTAGCAGTCATTTTCGATTGTAAATAATAAAACACGATACCTTCTTCCTGTTAATCAGAAATAAAATTATATTTCAAGTTGAAAAGTTGAATTATGCAAATAAATAACAGACCTAACCTACAATTAACTGTCTTCGCCTTAAATTTTGACCATTTAGAGCGAAATTAGGAAAGAGTTTTACCCGTGCATTGCACTTTCACAATAAATAACAATTCAGTCAACGAATTCTAGATTATTAACTTAATTGAAAATATTTGACAAGATTTAAAGAAATTAAAGCTAGTTGAGTTTTCGTTCACATTGCTGTGCTGACGTGTATACTAAATTTAATACAGATGTATATTAAATTCACTGCACCAATGTATGTTACATTTCAGTAGCGGTAGTGCATATATGCTTTACACGCATGTATATTAAACCTCGTACAGATTTTTCTAACAGTGTATTTAGGCAAATTGTAAATAAAACGGACACAGGCATTTAACGCACGCTCGAGTTTTAAATTTAAATCGTCGGTCAAATCATCATATGCTGAACAACCGTATTCAAAATGACGCAAGATTAATATCTTAACCAGAAGTATCCGGGCGGGGGTAGGTAAAGAGTCCTTATTCCTATAAAGTTGATGTAGAATACTGTATGTTTTCCTCGAGATACTTTGTCCATGTTCCTTCCAGGGCAAGGTACGGTTAAGGAAATATCCTAGATTTTTAACTACTTCCAAAAAAAGTATAGTGCGATTCTCGATACTAAGGGGCGGAAATGATGCCAAAGTTAAAAGAGGTACATTAAGCTAGCACCTCCACAATCGAATTTTTGAATTTTTCATAGCTCAGAATTTTGGGCTTTTTTTGGGCTGCAATAAAAATTTTTGGGCTCCTTTACATTTTTCAAAAAATCAATTTTCTTGTGGAAGTGCCAACTTACATTAACCCAGCACCTCCACAATCGAATTTTTGAATTTTTCATAGCTCAGAATTTTGGGCTTTTTTTGGGCTGCAATAAAAATTTTTGGGCTCCTTTACATTTTTCAAAAA
>NC_046665.1:32203793-32207845 GCF_010883055.1 Belonocnema kinseyi | reverse complement strand
TGAAAATTTTCAGTTATTTATTAACGGGATATTTTTGGGCTTTTTTTGGGCTCCCAGAAAATACCCACTTCGATTTTTGGGCTCCAACCCTTACAGTAAAAAGTTAACCCCATTGAAACACGCAGATATGAAATTGTCAAAAAATAACTTTTATTATATTTTAGAGCTTGAATAAAGTCTCTGATAAATACAACAAAGTTGTATTTACGTGGAAGAGAGGGGTTGATTTTTGACGTTAAGGGTTGAAGCCCAAAAATCATATCGGGTATTTTCGAGGAGCCCAAAAATCAGAGACTGTATTTCCATTGAAAAATTCTAGAAAAATTTATTTGCGTGTTACAATGGGGGTAATTTTTTACTGTAAGGGTTTGAGCCCAAAAATTGAAATGTGTATTTTATGGGAGTCCAAAAAAAGCCCAAAATTCTGGTGTAATTGAATTTTTATTATTTAGTGATTTAAAGAAGTGGAGGTGCTGGGTTAATTTAAGCTGGCACCTCCACAAGAAAATTGATTTTTTGAAAAAGGTAAAGGAGCCCAAAAATTTTTATTGCAGCACAAAAAAAGTCCAAAAATAGCCCAAAATTCTGAGCTATGAAAAATTCAAAAATTTTTGAAGAGCCCAAAAATCAAAGACTCTATTACCATTCAAAAATTCTATAAAAATTTATTTTTTGACAAAGTAGTATCTACGTGGGTTGTTTTTTGACGTTAAGGGTTGAAGCCCAGAAATCGTAGCGGGTATCTTCGAGGAGCCCAAAAATCAGAGACTCTATTTCCATTAAAAAATACTACAAAAATTTATTTGCAGACAAAGTTGTATTTACGTGGTAGAGAGCGGTTGATTTTTGACGTTAAGGGTTGAAGCCCAAAAAACGTAGCGGTTATTTTCGAGGATCCCAAGAATCAGAGACTTTATTTCCATTGAAAAAATCTAGAAAAATTCATTTTTTGACAAAGTAGTATCTACGTGGTTTGATTTTTGACGTTAAGGGTTGAAGCCCAAAAATCGTAGAGTTTATTTTCGAGGAGCGCAGAAATCAAAGACTTTATTCAAGCTCTAAAGTGTAATAAAAGTTATTTTTTGACAATTTCATATCTGCGTGTTTCAATGGGGTTAATTTTTTACTGCAAGGGTTGGTGCCCAAAAATCGAAGTGGGTATTTTCTGGGAGCCCAAAAATATCCCGTTAATAAATAACTGAAAATTTTCAATTTTTTGAAGGGGGTTGTTGATTTTGGAAGTTAAGGGTTGGTTTGGGGAAAATTTTTTTTGCGGATTTTAAGAGCCCAAAAAAAGCCCAAAATTCTGGTGTAATTGAATTTTTATTATTTAGTGATTTAAAGAAGTGGAGGTGCTGTGTTAATGTAAGCTGGCACCTCCACAAGTAAATTGATTTTTTGAAAAATGTAAAGGAGCCCACAAATTTTTATTGCAGCCCAAAAAAGCCCAAAAATAGCCCAAAATTCTGAGCTATGACAAATTCAAAAATTTTCGAGGAGCCCAAAAATCAGAGACTCTATTACCATTCAAAAATTCTAGAAAAATTGATTTTTTGACAAAGTAATATCTACGTGGGTTGATTTTTGACGTTAAGGGTTGAAGCCCAAAAATCGTAGTGGGTATTTTCGTAGAGCCCAAAAATCAGAGACTCTATTTCCATTAAAAAATGCTACAAAAATTTATTTGCAGACAAAGTTGTATTTACGTGGTAGAGAGCGGTTGATTTTTGACGTTAAGGGTTGAAACCCAAAAAACGTAGCGGTTATTTTCGAGGATCCCAAGAATCAGAGACTTTATTTCCATTGAAAAAATCTAGAAAAATTCATTTTTTGACAAAGTAGTATCTACGTGGGTTGATTTTTGACGTTAAGGGTTGAAGCCCAAAAATCGTAGAGTTTATTTTCGAGGAGCCCAGAAATCAAAGACTTTATTCAAGCTCTAAAGTGTAATAAAAGTTATTTTTTGACAATTTCATATCTGCGTGTTTCAATGGGGTTAATTTTTTACTGTAAGGGTTGGAGCCCAAAAAGCGAAGTGAGTATTTTCTGGGAGCCCAAAAAAAGCCCAAAAATATCCCGTTAATAAATAACTGAAAATTTTCAATTTTTTGAAGGGGGTTGTTGATTTTGGAAGTTAAGGGTTGGTTTGGGGAAAATTTTTTTTGCGGATTTTAAGAGCCCAAAAAAAGCCCAAAATTCTGGTGTAATTGAATTTTTATTATTTAGTGATTTAAAGAAGTGGAGGTTCTGGGTTAATGTAAGCTGGCACCTCCACAAGTAAATTGATTTTTTGAAAAATGTAAAGGAGCCCAAAAATTTTTATTGCAGCCCAAAAAAAGCCCAAAAATAGCCCAAAATTCTGAGCTATGACAAATTCAAAAATTTTCGAGGAGCCCAAAAATCAGAGACTCTATTACCATTCAAAAATTCTAGAAAAATTGATTTTTTGACAAAGTAGTATCTACGTGGGTTGATTTTTGACGTTAAGGGTTGAAGCCCAAAAATCGTAGTGGGTATTTTCGTAGAGCCCAAAAATCAGAGACTCGATTTCCATTAAAAAATGCTGCAAAAATTTATTTGCAGACAAAGTTGTATTTGCGTGGCAGAGAGGGGTTGATTTTTGACGTTAAGATTTGAAGCAAAAAAATCGTAGCGTGTATTTTCGAGGAGCTCAAAAATCAAAGACATTATTCAAGTTCTTAAATGTAATAAAAGTTATTTTTTGACAATTTCATATCTGCGTGTTTCAATGGGGTTAATTTTTTACTGTAAGGGTTGGAGCCCAAAAAGCGAAGAGAGTATTTTCTGGGAGCCCAAAAAAAGCCCAAAAATATCCCGTTAATAAATAACTGAAAATTTTCAATTTTTTGAAGGGGGTTGATTTTGGAAGTTAAGGGTTGGTTTGTGGAAAAATCTTTTTGCGGATCTTAAGAGCCCAAAAAAAGCCCAAAATTCTGGTGTAATTGAATTTTTATTATTTAGTGATTTAAAGAAGTGGAGGTGCTGGGTTAATGTAAGCTGGCACCTCCACAAGAAAATTGATTTTTTGAAAAAAGTAAAGGAGCCCAAAATTTTTTATTGTAACCCAAAAAAAGCCCAAAATTCTGAGCTATGAAAAATTCAAAAATTCGATTGTGGAGGTGCTAGCTTAATGTACCTAGTTAAAAGCGACGGAGAAGAAGTGAGTCCAACAACAATTGCCTGAGTTTTGTCTGTGTTAAGAGTTAGTCCATTCTTCCAGGCCCAGAGTATAACGTGATCGATATCCTCCTGGACTAGAACAAGCAATCTACTTAGTGAGGAAGTAGGTCCGGATAAGTAAATTTTATCAATAGTTTGGGAAATCGCATTGACGTTAATCATCCGATTATCGCTCTGAATCCTTTTATTCGTGGGGCTTTTGATGTCTCTCAGTACGATTTTTAAGTCAGGAAAATAAAGTTTTTTGATCGAAATTGTGGCATGCCGTAGGTGCTTTGAGAATCTTCTTCAAAAACAAATGGAAAATATTCTAATGCCCAGGGATTATTTAAAAGTCATGCAAAACTTCACAAAAACATTTTTCCGGATAGTTATACACCTTCAGTATATGATTTACCATAATAAAATATTTTCTTTACGGAAGAGCTTAGAAAACTCTTCTTGCAATTTTAAGACCGTTTCACGGGCTTTGCACTCAGTCGTTAATATTATTATTGCCCGTTTTCCATTAGGCCATGTAGCACATGAGACGCGCTTGCCATTAGCCTATCTTGGGTTTTCTAAGTTACAACGTGCACTTGATACTATAATATAAGATGCTGCCCCATGTCTGTTTTAATTTACACGAATGGATCGGACATAGCTGCATCTTTTCAATGACGTCTTCGTTGTCTGGAAATCTCTGTCCACCGAGCCATTTTTTCAAGTTTGGAAATAAGAAAAAGTCACTGGGGTGAATACGGTGGGTTTTCGACCAATTCGAATTTTAGTTCTTCAATTTTAGCAATTGAAACGAAGCATGTGTGAACTCGGGCGTTGTCGTGATGAAAGAGAATTTTTTTTCTCGCCAA
>NC_046665.1:32201779-32203693 GCF_010883055.1 Belonocnema kinseyi | reverse complement strand
CATGTACTTTATTATTGTATATGCAGTTACATATCGTGTCAGTATGTATAGTAATATCTCTAAATTATTTATCATTCATCTAATATAATTATGGGATCATCGCTGTGGCTATTTTCATCGAATAAGAAAAACCTCGGAAATTTTCCCGTTTTTTCCCAGTTCGCAAAAACTTGTGATGATCAATAAAATAAACAAATTTCATCTCCAAAGCTAAAAAGATTCTATTTGAAGTAATAAAAAATATATTACAAATTGAAGCACTCAAAGTGGAACTCTTGCTTTTTTTTGTTTTAAAATTAAAAAATGTTATACTCAAATGCTCAATAATTTGCACGTATAAAATGGAAGTTAGGTACTAACACTTTTCAATTAAACAATTTAAAATGAAATGCAGATATACTGCAAAATTTAGAATTTTTATCTTTTATGCATTATAGAGTTCAAAGATTCAAATTCAGTTCTAAAAATATAAATCGGCATTATCATTTTCACTGTTTTAAGTTGAAAATTCAATCAGTGAAAGTTCAGATTTTCAAAATTAGATTTTTGAAAGAAAGTTTAAGTTAGAAACATTAAAAATTAAAAAATTAACATTATTTAACTAATGACTTTTTTCATACAATTTTTAGAAAACCCTGCTTATTATTTATAGGAAAAACTTGAGTCACTTTAAGTTTTAAAAAGTTTCAAAATTCATGTAAAATTTAAAATGATTTTAAATAATTTAAACGAGTTGTATGTTCTGACAATATTCGCCTATTCGTATCGAAATTTTCGAGCATTTGCTGCAGCCTCATTTAAAACAAAATGTAGATTTGTGCAAATTTCAAATACAAGTTTTAGAAGCTTTTTAAGAATTCTAAAAGGCTTCAAAATAAAAAATATAACATTTTTTGAACATCCCAAGGAAAATATAAAATGATTTCTTATGTTAAAAAATCTTTAAGAAAATATTTTCAAAGATTTCCACAATTTTCAAAACAGAATTTGGAATATTTTCAAGGAATTTTTTTAAGTTACCAAAATTTTTTGAGCATGACAAGCAAAATTTGATTCATTTAAAAAAATATTTTTCAATTGTTCTTACAATTCAGAGTAAATTTTATAAATGTAAAAAAAATTCCTTCAAATATTGCACATTCTTTTTTACAATTTTGGAAATCTTTGAAAATCTTTATAAATATTCTCTTAAAAGAAGGAGAAAAAAATAAAGAATCATTTTTTATTTTCCGAAGAATCTTGATAAAATGTTTTTATCCTCTTAAAGCCTTTCATAATTCTTAAACAGCTTCTAAATTTTTAATTTGAAATCTGCAAGAATATACCGAAACTTCGGCACTAATAGCCGAATTATGTAGATACACACACTTCCTTTAAATCACTTCCAATTTTTTCTACAAAAATAAAAATTAAAAAAAGTGAGACATTCCTAAATAGAAGAAAAAATAGTTAAATATCTCAATGGTTCGAAGAAATATCTAATTTCGAAGTAAGTCTCCCAATACTTTATTTTTTTTTTCTGAAACGTTTTCTAGCTCCAAAAGGAAACTTCACCCTAAGTTTTCTGTAAAATATTAAAAACTGAAAATAATTTTCACCCTCATTTAATTTTATTCTGATTCTAGTTTTTCAAGGAAATAAAAGCAAATTATTTGTGTAGAATAAATTAATTTCTTATAACAGCAAAATAGTTTCACAGTGCCGAATGGACCCATGAACCCTTCTGCTAGCATTTTCTATTTCCACGCCTATGGGGTCCGAACCAGCCGGCCAGATGAGCGCTTCCGAGTTTACAATGTTACTTATCGAGCACATTGTCGAATTCTTAAAAAAAAGGGAAGTTTATAACTACTAAATGAATAAAAATTAAGAAATTTAAATTCTATGACTGAATTTTAAATAATATTTAAGATT
>NC_046665.1:32200632-32201679 GCF_010883055.1 Belonocnema kinseyi | reverse complement strand
AGATCATATTTTTGAAGATATGGCAGATAGAATTTTTTTCCAACTTTTTCGCCTATTAGTTGCTATTGTGCAATAAATATTCATCGGAGGGCAAATATGTTTTAACGTTTTTTATTCGTCTTGTAATGAGCTAATAAAGTGCAGGAAAAAATCGAAATAAGTTTAATGTGAAATAAGTTTAAAGTCATGACCGTCTACATTCATGTTTGATTTTCATGTCGGTTTTGAGTAACCTACGATTTCGAAATTAAACTATACCATGTACAATTTTTATTTGAAGATACTAATAATATCTGATAAATGGGTGAAAATTAAAAGTCAATTAATTATTATTCTAACTTACCTGCTTAGAAACATATATTTCACACAATAAACAACCGACAAAATCATCTGGACAGATGAGTGACAGTTTGAAGAAAACACTTCACGTTGCTCTAAATGATAAAAAACAGTCTCTAAGTGATGAATTTCCCCTACAATTACCCCAATTGAACATCAATTTTGGTGTACTTTGGAGGATCGGCGATTTTCTGTGTTTACTTTCCATGAACATTCTGTCCATCAATTTTAACCAATTTTTTATTCTTTTTTCACGTCTCTTACCATTTCCCATTTCTGTCAAAAATGCAACATGTCAATTGCAACTTGACGACGTTTGTAAAATTAAAATTATATGAACACTTACAGGTAAAAAATGCTCAAAGAACGAATGAAAAAAATTGGAAGCGTGGATTGATACAACTTTTTTCATGCCCATAATTCAAAGTTAATGCAACATAAAATATTCCATGTTTCAAGACGAATCGGTTGAACAATAATATTAATACATAAGGAATACGTAAGGAAGGAAGGAAGTCATTCACATAATTTAAAGTTGATGAAAAAACGGAAAAGATTAATTGATTCGATAAAAATAGATGAACCTATAGAACCTGTATTAATCGATTGTACGAGGGTGGATTGATAAGTTTCCGGCCTGACCAAGAGATGGCGCCACTAGGCCTACCTTAAGGTGGCGTTCTATAGTACCATCCTTAGATAGCTTGT
>NC_046665.1:32197824-32200532 GCF_010883055.1 Belonocnema kinseyi | reverse complement strand
AAGAAATTGGCGATTTTGGAATTCATCTCGTTTGGATAAAAACTCAATTATTTGATTGAAAAATTTATTATTTTGTTGAAAATGTAACTATTTTGTAAAAAATGTCCTCTTTTCTATCAAAAGTTCAACTAATTTGTTAAAATTTTTATTTCTTTTATTTGAAGGTTCATCTCTTTCGTTGAAAATATATTTTTGAAACTGACAATTAATCTATACAATTTTTGGTTAAAAAATCATGTATTTTGTTAAAAATTTGTCTTTCTTTGTAGAAATTAATTTGTTTTATGGAAAATGTATACTTTTTGATTAAAAATTACATTTTTCGTTTGAATTATCAACTGTAAATATTTTTTGGTTGTAAAGTCGTTTTGTTGTAAATGCAGCTATATTGTTAACAATTGAAATCATAATTTTCGGGTGGAAAATTCGATTATTCACTTAAATTTGAACTACTTAGTAAAAAAATTAAATTTTTCTTATTAAGGATTCATAATTATAGTTGAAAATTCAACTATTTTCCTTTAAATTGGGTTAAAAATTCAGCTTTTTTCTAGATAACACTCTTTTTGACTTTAAAATTAAATAATTTCGTTGAAAGTTCAAGTATTTTGTTGGAAATTGACCTTGTTTGGTAGAAATTTAATCTTTTTGGTTGAAAATGTATAAGTTTTGGTCAAAAATGCAATTGTTGGGTTGAAATATCAACTGTAAATCTTCTTGGGTTTAAAAGTCGATTATTTTACTAAGCGTTGAACTACTTTGTACAAAAAAATACATTTTTTTCAACAAGGTTTTTTAATTATGGTTGAAAATTTAACTATTGTGTTGAAAGTTTAACTCTTTGATTGAAAAATCATATTGTCCGCTTAAAAAAAATTCAACTTTTTGTAGATAATTCGTCTTTTTGACGTTATCTATTAGCAATGTTTGACCGTTCATTTAAAACAATCCATTACAAACAACTGTTAGAAACTATATAAATGTGAACAGAGTGGTTCGAAATAGAAAGCCTTGAATTGTTAAATTTGTAATGAGCTCAATTTTAAGTTTGAACACTACAATTTTAATTTAAAAAAGATGAAAATTAATTTAAAACTTGAAATGATTTCAAAGAAATTGAAACACGATGTCGATTCTTGCAGATTAAAAAAAAATTAAGCTGTTTGAGAATTTTAAATTACTTAAAAAGAATAACGAAAAATTTTGTGATTGCTAAGAAAATTGAAAATTATTTTTTATTTTGAAAAATTAATTTTAAGTCAATATTTAAAAATATTTTAAAAATAAAAAAAGAATCAGGATGATTTTAAGGCAATTTTTTTATTTTACAGTTTTTTTTTTAATTTTTGGGAAAAAATCTAATTAACAAAATTGATCCATTTTCAATAGTTCAATTTCCAAGATAAAAACGATTAATTTTTAATCAATCCTAGAATAGTTACATTTTCAGATTAAAAAAAAAAAATTTTTAACCGAAAAAATAAATTTTTAACAAAGTTGTTAAATGGTCAACCAACAAAATGAATTTTCGACCAAGAAAATTAATGATCTACAAAAAAAGACAAATTTTAAACAAAATACGTGAATTTTCAAAGAAATTATCTCATTTTAAAGTCAAAAAGACGAATTATCTACAAAAAGTTGAATTTTTTTAAGCTCTCTTTTTTAGCTCCCTTCGCTCGCAAGTTTGAGCGCGCCTAGGGTGCGCGACGATCGAATCTCGCGCTTCTGAATTTGGAATGCTTGAAAAAAACTTTATCACAAAGATCTCTTTTAGATGGCAGTATTTATATGCGTCTTCATATTCTGAATTGTCTGCTTAATTAAGTATACTCAAAGATAAGTTTCTCAAAGCTCTGTAGGCTTTGAGGTACACATTCTCATCGTGACACTTGCGCTGCGCGCTCGATTTCTGATAGACATTTGTAAACAGGTTTTGTTGAATTTTTTTTCTCGTAACTTTTGTCGTTTTTCAACACATTTTATTTTATTTTATTTCAACGTTATTTTTCACGGATAAAACAAAAAGTTCGCGTCCTATCAAGAAGTGATTCTTAACGAAATTATAGATCTTTTTGGGGATAACCATTTTTGTTAATTCATCTTTTTTCGTATCCTAAATAGTTTGTCCACAAAATGGATTTTTTTTATTTTCCATTATTTTTTGTGCAATCAAAATTTGAATTTTCGATTTTTGAAGAAAATCCAAAAATTGGTTAGGATAATCTTGTAGGGCTTTCAAAAATAAATGTTTTTCTTCCCTTGACTTTTTTTCGTATCGTGCGTTTTTCGGCGTAAAAAATTTGATTTTCGGTTGATTGAAACAATTTTGAAAACGCTATAAATCTGAGAATTTTCTTTTTATCGAAAAAAGTCGTAAGGATAAATTGTTTGTTCTTTTCAATACTATAAATATCCGTACATAGAATTTTCAAATTCAGAAAAAAGTTGTTCCAAAAATTTTCAAAATTCTCTCACTTTTTGAATTTTTATTAAAAATGGCTGTTTCACGAACTCGTCCTTTCTTTTAGGACCTAAAAAAAGTTTGTCAAAGATGAATTTGATTCGGTCATTTTTTCGAGAGTTATCGTGTTTACGGCCGGACGGACACACAGTGGGGTGAAATCGGAAAACGAGGTTCAAAATGACATTTAGAACGCAATTATGCACCGATTTTAGAATTTTTTTTTTTGAAAAATTCAGAACTA
>NC_046665.1:32195077-32197724 GCF_010883055.1 Belonocnema kinseyi | reverse complement strand
CAAAAAAAGGAAAGTTGATAACTATTAAATAAATAAAAATTAAGAAATTTAAATTCTATGACTGAATTTTAAATAATATTTAAGATTATTTAAGCTTCGTGCGAAGTTTCCACTGCATATAGAACTGTAGATAAATAATTGCAATTTAGATTGTTCTACAGGTTACAATTTTTGTATAAACAATTTTTTCTTAACATCATTGTTTTAGTGGTACTTTAGAGAATTATCGTGCTAAATTTCAAAGATTTATAACTTTTTGTAGAAAAGTTGTTAGTATTTGAAACCCCGTAATTGATTATTCATGCGTCGTTACTTAAATTTAAACAATTTCACCATAATTTCACAGGAACTTTGTGTCTGGGAACAGCAACAATATATTTGAGCAAAAATATTGTCTCTAACATGAATTTAATTTACTAAAAATTACTATTTATTATCACACCGCAGAATTTCACCCAATAAAACTCAATTTGGCCAGGAAAGTATTAACTTTAGAGAAATACTTTTTATTATAAAAAGTATGTATTTTAGATTAATTGCGAATATATCGAGAACGCACAATCTGCCGAAGACGTACCACACCGATTCGGAATCAGGTGATCATTCTGCATACGAATCATTAAAAATATTTTGGCGACATATAAGATCCGACAGGACTGGGTGTGGCGTCTGGACTATATGTAGAGAGGGTGCTTTTCGTAGACGCATCCCCACTACTGAAATGCTGGCTTGCGGACTCTGCTACAATCGTTCGTCCTGTAAAATTCATCCTTAACGCATTAGGTTCCTTTCTTCGCGGCCAGTCACATATGTCGCTCGACCATGACGGAACCCTCGACGGAACCTGAAAGGAAACACACACTAGGGTGTTTGCATGTGGCACAAGTTGAGTTTTGAATTCACTAGTTGCATTTATTCGTACTCGTACTTGCAATAAGCACAATATGCGTGTCCCCATTTATGGTTCTTTACATGCATATGTATGCGTATATTTACACGTGAAGGTTCTGATAGTGTGCATGTGCAATTATATTTATCGTAGGTCTGTCGACTGACATGCAGTAGAGTTCAAGGTCCACAACGAGTGATTCGCCGTGGGTGGATAATGGAAAAAAAGTATGGGAACTTCACATAGAATTAGAAACCTCATCGGCAAGGTCATTGCCATCCGACTTACATATTCTTCGGTCCCGGTTCGCATCAAGTATTCTTGCTTTCCTTTACGTAAATTATTGACGCTCCCTCTTTTCCTTTCCTCACCTCCGAAACTTATCCTGCATTTGATGATACTCAGCCGGTTATAAAACAGCCTCTTTGCCGGAATGCTGCAACAGCAACAGTTCTCAAATAACATTTATTTTACTTTGGTATGCAAAAACCTATTGATTGCAGGGATAGCGATTTTTGTTTAGAGAATATTTGTAAGATGTTTTACGTTCGTTATTTAAGACGTTGGTGTAAGTATCGAATTATTTAGAAAGACACTTTAAGGTGTAGAAGTGTAAATTTGTGAAAAATATGCGACTGATATAGATTTGGTAAACAGGAAGATCTAATTTTGAATTACTACTTCCAAGCTTTATAAGGGACAAATAATAAAAAGAACAGAAATAAGAAAATATGTAAAAAATACATTAAGGCCATATGATGAGTGGGTCACGTGACCATATTCCTACATTACCGCCACTTTTTTTATTTCCCAACTTACATTCACACAAAACGTCACAGCGAGTTAAAAATTTGGGATGCTAAACAAGAAGCACTAAGAATGGCGGGTATGGTCCCAAATTCGTATAATTATGAAAAAAATTTTGTTGTAAATAATTTTTTTTTGCTTTTTTTATAATTATTAAAGTTTACGACGAGACCCACCTTTCTTAGTGCTTCTTATTTATTATCCCAAATTTTCAACTCCATGTGGCACTTCGTGGGAAAAGAAGTTGGGAAATAAGAAACGTGGCAGTAAGGTAAGAATCTGGTCACGTGACCCACTGTCGCATGGCCTTAATGCTGACGTCAATAATGACACATAAATTAAGAGTCTCGTGGAAAGAACCTGAAATAATGATTAAGACTACTCAATTATTTTTAGCGGTTAATGCAGACATTTATTGTCTGTAGTCAATAAAAAAATAAAGGCAAATGATTATTGGAATAGTGGAAATCGTTAATATTGTCTTTCCGCTTTAATAACCAAAGTGGCGGAAACAATGGAGTATGGCGATATAATTTCAGTCGCGAAAGTTTTGTTTTTCCCGCGTTCGACTATTCGCGGATGGGCGCACCGAACGCCACTTGGATCGAATTGCAGTCAGCGACAGTGATCCCAGATCTGAAACGAGACGTGGTTCAATCCTATCACAGGTCTATGTCCGTGTGAATATAGTAGGAGACGATGTTAATTACTGGATTGCGCGACAACCCATTTCTCCTCTTCTAAATTTGAAAACTCGAAGGTGCACGATTAACGTTCGGAACACTTCGGCGGTTCTATTTCTAACTCTATCTGCTTTGAAATAACATGAAGAGATTGGGATTTTAATATTTCCAGATTTCGATGCTGGCGATTCTCATGATTTGAATACTTAGCATGCCTTTTTATATGCGTATATTTTGAGGTTACGTTATTTCAAGTATATAATATAAA
>NC_046665.1:32192114-32194977 GCF_010883055.1 Belonocnema kinseyi | reverse complement strand
AAATTTAGTTCTGAATTTTTCAAAAAAAAAAATCTAAAATCGGTGCATAATTGCGTTCTAAATGTCATTTTGAACCTCGTTTTCCGATTTCACCCCACTGTGGGACAGACAGACGGACGCCATCGTGAAAACCTGATTTTCGGATTCAGGGGTCTCGAAACGTGGAGATCCGTTGAAAAAGTGTGATGTCAAATTTCCGACAATTCGAATACTTTCTCAATCATAAATGATGAGAATGTGATATGAGTTTTCATTCAAAGAGTTAAACTTTCAACCAAACAGTTAAATTTGTAACCATAATTATAAAACCTTATTAAAAAAAAACGTATTTTTTTACAAAGTAGTTCAACTCTTAGTGAAATAATCGAATTTTAAACCCAGGAAGTTGTACAGTTGACATTTCAACCAAACAATTGCATTTTTTTATCAAAAATGATCCATTTCCAACCAAAAAGATTATATTTCTACCAAACAAGGTAAATTTCCAACAAAATACATGAACTTTCAACGAAATTATTTAATTTTAAAGTCAAGAAGAGTATTATCTACAAAAAAGCTGAATTTTTAACCCAAAAATATGATATTTCAACCAAAATTTTAATTGTCGACCAAATAGTTTAACTTTCTATCAAATTGTTGACTTTTAACGCCCGAAAGATGCTTTTTTTACAAAACAGTAAAATTTTTAACAAAAAATTTAATTTGAAGGCAAATAGTTCAATTTTTAACTATAATTATGAATCGTTAATAAGAAAAATATAATTTATTTAGTAAGCACTTCAACTTTAAGGGAATAATCGAATTTTACACCCAAAAGTTATGATTTTGATTTTTAACAATATAGTTGCATTTACAGCAAAACGACTTTGCAACCAAAGAATATTTACAGTTGATATTGCAACCGAAAAATTTAATTTTTAACAAAAAATTATAAATTTTCCATAAAACAATTTCATTTCTACAAAGAAAGACGAATTTTTAACAAAATACATGATTTTGTAACCAAAAACGGTGTAGAGTAATTGTCAGTTTGAAAAATGTATTTTCAACAACACATAAATTATATCTTCATCAGAATAGTTAAATTTTCAACGAAAGAGATGAACCTTCCAATAAAAAAATAAATAAATTTTAACAAAGTAGTTGAACTTTTGATAGAAAAGAGGACCTTTTTACAAAATAGTTACATTTTTAACAAAATAATTAATTTTTCAATCAAATAATTGAGTTTTTATCCAAGCAAGATGAATTCCAACATCGCCAATTTCTTTAATTTCCTACAAATGCGCATCAAGATATAAATAAGACTATTATAATATAACATAATTATAATAATATCATTAATAATATATGTATATATTTATATACATAATAGTATTAATATTTATATAATTTATATGTTATACTTGAAATAACGTAACCTCAAAATATACGCATATAAAGAGGCGCGCGAAGTATTCAAATCATGAGAATCGCCAGCATGGAAATCTGGAAATATTAAAATCCCAATCTCTTCATTTTATTTCAAAGCAGATAGAGATATAAATAGAACCGCTGAAGTGTTCCGACCGGCAATCACTGGTCAGCTAATCATTTGTTTCTCGAGAATTTAGGTTGGACGTACGTTAATCTTCAAATTTACGAATGCGGTCACGAATCACAATCTAAAAGCATACTGCGGACCACTGACGATCGAGGCCGCGGAGCATCCAACTACTTACATAAATTCTTTATAACAATTAGATGTAAAACCAGATTATTTGCCTACGATCTGAAACCTCCCATGATACATTAAGGCCAGTACACGTCAGGAATATCAGAATTTTAGGGTTAGATTAAAAAATTGACCCCTCCCCTCCAGTTTTTGTCAAATGTCCTCGTTTTAAATACAGTCAATCCGAAAAACAGGTTTTTACGAATGTATCTGTATGTCTGTCTGTTTCCACAATAACTTTTGAAAAAATAAATCTATTAGATTAGCCTTTGGTACACTCTTTTAGTGTCTCAAACTAAAGTTCAAGTTCGTTAGCCAGCCATTTTAGATAAAAATTCAAAAGTGGGCACATTTTGAATATTTTTGAGACCACTTTTTTAAAAATTCAAAAATTCTCCGTCAAAAATTCTTGAAAAATCCAAAATTCAAATTTTGACAGCATGCAAAATAATAAAAAATCCAAAAATGACATTTTTCAGCTTAACTATGCAATATAGGGTAGAAGATGAGTAGACAAAAATTGTGCACTCGAAAAAGATAAAAAAATGTCTTATTAATCACTTTTTGATATGATGCGTAATTTTGGCTTTAATGATGAAAAACATCATTAGGGATTGTCCATATATTACGTAAGACGTTTTTCTGTTGTTTGAATAAAGACGAAAATAATATTTTTATCAAGTTGAAAAGGACACAGCGATATAAACAAAAGAAAAATGTCTTACGTAATATATGGACGATCCCTTAACAGTAAAAAAATCTGCCCGCTGCGTGGGCACATTCTCATCACAACTTTTGTCTATTAATTTCTTTTTCCTCTCGCGTGACATTAATTCTCGACATTTCTGGAAATTTTTCCTAAAGCAAGTCTAAACAAGTTTTAAATTCATTTTTTCGTAAAATTCACCCTTTTTAATTTTTATTAAATTATGATATAAATAATCCTTATGAAATCACCTTTCGTTTAATCAATTGATAGAGATTATTGGTTCCAGAGATATCGTCATTTTATTGAGACCATTCGGTGCGCTGTCTGGCAGTGCGATCACTCACCAACGATAGGAGCTGCCAATTTTCGTGAAATGACAAAAATTGTTTACTTTTAATGGTAATTCTTATAAACACTGAATACTATAGATATTTTCTAGA
>NC_046665.1:32183835-32192014 GCF_010883055.1 Belonocnema kinseyi | reverse complement strand
CATTTGAATTTAACAAAAAATAATTTCATCTCTTAATTGTCCTAAATTTATGTTGACTTTGGAGGTGTTAGCTTCATGGACCTCTTTTCTGTTCTTGACTTTATAATAATTTTCTAGTCTAATTCTCTCATCATTGCTAAGACCTGTAATGAATGTTACCTGTTACGTATGCTTCTTTCTTTTCGTTAACGGCTACCCCGATTTTGTTATTTCACTAAGCATCCCCGTTCATTCTCCCTACAACCGCTGTACCACTCTATTAAATTAAAATTGTAACAGTGATTTCATGGAATAGTTCACATGTACCCTCTATATAGTTTGTGAATTAGCGTCTCCCATGTTGTTCTATGTAGGCGTTCATTTTTTTTTCGTGAGAGTTCTAGTCGTTTTTCAGTTTTTCCTCTGCTCCAGTTGTACAAGTAGATCATTTTATGCCTAAACCAAGTATTTATAATAAACAAGTCCTTCTCCAAAAGTAAGCTAAACAATCTGTCTCCGTTACCATTTGTTTTTGGATCTCCAAATTGCGTAGCACCCTTTCCATTCCAACTCGTTGGACACCGACCCATACATTCATATCTTCTAGTAGAATGATTCTTTTTCATGATCACAAGTGTCTAAATTATCATTTAAAGTGTCCCATAAGGCATCTTTTATTTAGGTAGATCAACCTGGAAGTACCACTTTGTCGAAACAACGTAAAATCTATCATAAAATTAAGGGCTCATTTAATACTCCAACGTTAAATTTTGGGCTCTCCATTTTTTTAATGCATGGTAGTGCTAGCTTTACGTAAAGCAGTATTATGGTAAAAATATTGGTTATGTCAACTTTTTTATGTAACAGGAATTGAGGGCTCATTTAAAGCTCTTGCATTACACTCCACGCAATTTTTTTAAGTAACCGCCATCATAAAAAATTACCCTAAAAATAAATATGAACTAATCATAAAAGTGAATCCCTTAAAATTGGAAAAGTACCCCTTACCCAAAATTGTGGATAATGTACAAGAAAAAGTATTTGATCAGTTTGTCAGATTTTCTAGCCGTGTGGGAACATGAAATTCTTTTTTAAAAAACGCCCCTAACACTCGAAAACTACCACTTAAAGGAATGCGACATTAAACTGAAAATGAAGTATAACAGCAGTGTTTCATTTTCTCGGATCATGCCCAAAGATTGTATGCGCTATGCCGGAATGAAGGGCTCATTTAGGGCTCATTGAATACCCAGAAGCCAAATTTGGGGTTCTGCCTTTTCTTAAATATTAAAAATATTGGTTATATTAACTTTTTTCTTTTACGTGAATTACGGGCTCATTTAAGGCTTTTGCATGACCCCCGGGGGAATATTTCAAAAACAGCCCTTATCATTAAAAAGCTACCCCAAAAATGAATATGCACTAGTCATAAATGTGAGTACATCAGAATTGAAGACTCATTTTAGGCTCTCCAACGACCCAAAATCAATTTTCCAAAACTATCCCTTAATATAAAAAAACTACTTTGCCCAAAAGTGCTGATAATGTACTCTAATATGCCATTATCATAAAACTGATTACATTAGAATGAATAGATGTAGTACCTTGACGATGATTCATTTTGATAAAAAAAAATTCGGGTTCCAATCGTGTAAAAAACTACGAATTTTTGCAAAAATTTGTAGTTTTTTACACGATTGGAAACCGAAATAATTTTTTTTACATAAGGATTGAAGGCAAATTTCAGAATCTACAGCGCGTACTAAAACAATTTTCTAATCCCCATTCCAAAAACTACCTCTAACACGCGAAAACTATTTCGTAAAGGAAGGCACATTCATTTACGGGGTGGTTTTTCAAAAACTGTTGGATGTTTTCAAACGGCTAAACATTATTATAAACAGATGCAATACTTTTTCTTTCGCATTATCAGCCATTTTAATTAAGCTGGAGAGCCTAAAATGAATCTTCAATTTTGATGTACATACTTTTATGATTAGTGCATATTTAGTGTACTTTATCAGAACTTTTGGGTAAGGGATAGTTTTTTATGTCAATGGATTGTTTTGGAAAATTTATTTTGAAGGCGTAAGAGATCCTAATATGAGCATTTAATTCTGATGTACATACTTGTATAATTAGTGCATATTTAGTACACTTTATAAGAACTTTTGGGTAAGGGATAGTTTTTTATGTCAACGGATGGTTTTGGAAAACTGATTTTAGAGGCATTGGCAACCTTCAAATGAGCCTTCAATTCTGATGTACTCAATTTTATGATTGCTGCATATTTATTGTTTAGGGTAGTTTTTTGGGATAGGGGTTGTTTTTGACATGCTGCATTGCTCTTTCATTCATAATCAGACTTTGTTCTAGGAACGGATAAGATATTTAGTTTCCTTTCATGCATTGTTTCTCGTAATTGTATTTCCTTAGAATCCCCATTAGCATTCCAAACATGCAGTCTCCATTCATTGCCTGAAATCTGGTCTTTACCTTTAAGGATGTACACTAGGTACAATATCGTCAAAAGCTTATTAATTTTGCAGAGTAGCAATATTGAGCTTTATATGATATTTAGGGGGACAGTAAATGATTAATATTATGCAAATATCACAAAAATTGATGTACTTGAAGTTACGAACGTTCATTTGAACGAAATTAAAAAAAATTATTTTTCAATTTTTTTTTGCTTAAATCAATGAGAACGGCAAAAAAATATTCTGTCGGAAAGAATTGTCGAATAAAAATTTTTAAGGGGTTACCTACCCTTACACATCACCCATTATTTAGACCTGCCTAATGCAAGTTTGATTGTCGATATTTGAAAATATAAAAACGTCAAAAATTCTCTTTTTGTATCTCACTAATTATAGAGGTAGTGAGAAAGTTCGACAAGACCCCTGAAAACCACCCTTAATATATCCGTGCCTAAAATGTTAAAAATGACACGTTTGATTGTCGATATTTGAAAATACAAAAAAGTCAAAAATTCTCTTTTTTTTACCTCAATAATTAATTAGTGAGTGAGAAAGTTCGGCAAGACCCCTAAAAACCACCCTTAATATATCCGCACCTAAAATGTTAAAAATGACAAGTTTGATTGTCGATATTTGAACATATAAAAACGTCAAAAATCTTCATTTTCATCTCACTAATTATAGAGGGAGTGAGAATGTTTGGCAAGACCCCTTAAAACCACCCCTACTATACCCAGACCTAAAAGGTTGAAAATGACAAGTTTGATTTCGATATTTGAAAATACAAAAATGTCAAAAATTATCTTTTTTTACCTCACTAATTATAGAGGGAGTGAGAAAGTTCGGCTAGACTCCTTAAAATCACCCCTACTATACCCACACCTAAAATGTTAAAAATTATAAGTTTGAATGTCGATATTTGAAAATATAAAAACGTCAAAAAATCTCTTTTTTTACCTCATTAATTATAAAGGGAGTGAGAAAGTTCGGCAAGTTCCCTAAAAACCAACCTTAATATATCCACACATAAAAGATTAAAAATGACAAGTTTGATTGTCGATATTTGAAAACATAAAAACATCAAAATTTCTCTTTTTTTATCGTACTACTTATAGAGTGAGTGAGAAAGTTCGGCAAGACCCCTAAAAACCACCCTTAATATATCCGCACCTAAAATGTTAAAAATGACAAGTTTGATTGTCGATATTTGAAAATATAAAAACATCAAAAATTCTCTTTTTCTATGTCACTTATTATAGAGTGGGTGAGAAAGTTCGGCAAGAACTAAAAAAAGAGAATTTTTGACCTTTTTTATTTTCAAATATCGACAATAAAACTTGTCGATTTTAACATTTTAGGTGCGGATATATTAAGGGTGGTTTTAAGAAGTCTTGTCGAACTTTCTCACCCACTCTATAATTAGTGACATAAAAAAGCGAATTTTTGACGTTTTTGTATTTCCAAATATCGACAATCAAACTTGTCATTTTTAACATTTTACGTGTTGATATTGTAGGGGTGGTTTTTAGGAGTCTTGCCAAACTTTCTTACCCACTCTATAATTAATGAGATAAAAAAAGAAAATTTTTGACGTTTTTGTATTTTCAAATATCGACAATCAAACGTGTCAATTTTAACATTTTAGGTGAGGAAATATTAAGGGTGGTTTTTAGGGTCTTGCCGAACTTTCTCACCCACTATATAATTAGTGATATAAAGAAAGCGAATTTTGGATGTTTTTAAATTTTCAAATATCGACAATCGAACTTTCAATTTTAACCTTTTAGGTATGGATATATTAAGGGTGGTTTTTAGGGGTCTTGCCGAACTTTCTCACTCACTCTATAATTAGTAAGATTAAAAAAGAGGATTTTTGACGTTTTTGTATTATTAAATATCGACAATCAAACTTGCATTAGGCAGGTCTAAATAATGGGTGATGTGTAAGGTTAGGTAACCTCTTAAAAAAATTTTATTCGACAATTCTTTCCGACAGAATATTTTTTTGCCGTTCTAATAGATTTAAGCAAAAAAAATTTGAATTTTTTTTTATTTCGTTCTAATGAACGTTTGTAACTCCAAGTACATCACAACTCTGGTATGCGAAACTCAGAAACTATTAGTGGTATCAAATTCTCCTTTGCGCAGGAATTTAGTGCTAATTAAGTGCTCTGGATTTGTGCTATGCAAAAAAACCGGGTCCTTTTTTTGCCAAAAACGTGTAGTAATGCTGACTTCAGGTGACTCGCGTATGCTAAACTCGGAAACTGTTAGTAATATCAAATTGTCCTTCGAACAGGAATTTAGTGCTAAGGGATCATTCAAAAACTATGTAACGCGTTTTTCTTTTTTCGATATCGTTGTATTACTGTCCACTTCACAGAAATTATATTCCCATCTTTATTTAAACAAAAGAAAAGCGGGTTACGTAGTTTGTGAATGGTCCCTAATTAAGTGCTAATATATTCTGCAAAAACTAAATTTTGAGCCCAGTAATTATGATTAAAAACATGTAGTAACGATGGCTTCAGATGACTGGTATATAAAACTCGAATACTATTCATGATAACATGTTTTCCCTTGTGCAGGAATTTAGTGCTAATTAAGTGCTATGGCATTGTGCTAAGCAAAAAATCCAGGCACTTTTTTCTACCAAAAAATGTAGTAATGCTAGCTTCAGGTGACTGATATGTGAAACTAGAAAATTATTAGTGGTATCAAATTCTTCTTTGGACAGGAGTTTAGTGCTAATCAAGTGCTAATATATTCTGCAAAAACTAAATTTTGTGCCAAGTAATTTTGGTTGAAACATGTAGTAAGGCTGGTTTTGGAGTCACCTGAAGCCAGCATTACAACACATTTTTGGTAAAAAAAGTGCCCAGATAAATTACTTAATTAGCACTAAATTCCTGCGCGAATCAGTTCTTTGTATCACTAATATTTTCCGAGTTTCACAATACCAGAGTCACCGGAAGCCAGCATTACCACAAGTTTTTGGTAAAAAAAGTGCCCGGATTTTTTGCATAGCACAAATCCAGAGAATTTGATACCACTAATAGTTTTCGAGTTTCGCATACCAGAGTCACCTGAAGCTAGCATTACTACACGCTTTTAGTAAAAAAAAGTGCCCGGATTTTTTGAATAGCACAAATCCAGAGCACTTAATTAGCACTAAATCCCTGCGCAAAGGAGAATTTGATACCACTAATAGTTTCCCAGTTTCGCATACCGGAGTTGTGGCTTCAACTGAAGCTAGCATTACTACATGTTTTTTCCCAAAATTACCGGTCAAAACCGCTTTCTGACTATAGTTAGCCGTCCAGTTATGAAAGTAATCAATTGCCCATATTATAAGCAAAAGCCGAACTTTCAGCCTGGTTGTTGTGGAAAATACAGTATATGACAAGGGTAGCAGATGTAGGCTCCGGAAGCTACGACCACGATCTTTCTCAGCAAGATCGATCTCGATGCAACTGGCGGCGTATGCCGTCCGACTCGTCACATTCCACAACTCCAGAAGTTGATTGAGTTAGAAAAATCACTTCTATTCACAATGAATCCATAAGGGAAAAAACCTAGACTCTTTTAAGGCATCATTTATCAATTCACTTCACGATAATCCGATATGCGTAACACTAAACACCGTTTGAAAATCACTTCTTTGATGAGAAGACTACGTTAAAGTAAGCATTAAAACTTGAGAATTCATGGGTCGGAACTTGCACCGAGAATGAATATCACTTTAAATAAGGTAGCGCGTCTAACTTGGTCTCAGAAAGAGAGTGCCCGGAAAGAAATTTAAAACGGAAATAAAAAGAGAAAGCTGGATACTGCCTAGCCAAGCCGAGCTAGTAGTGATGGGACGTCGAAAGTCGACCATCGATGTTGCCGAACATCAATGTCAAAAAATTATCGACATCAATGTAGCGGAGCAGAAACATCGGCGTTTTCGATGAATATGAACATCAATGTTTTAATTAAAAATCTTATAAATCACTTAGGATACATTATCACTGAGATCACGAAATTTTAATCACGAATTTCCTTTTTGGCAAATCCAACTTCAAAAAATATGTCCGCTGTGCGGGCACATTCTCGTTGCGCGTTTAATGCGTACACTTTAAATAATTTTTTCCAAATATCGTAAATACTATAAATTAAATCGAAAACTGTGATTTAAACTTCTGAGGAATTACAGCCATTAATTTTAACTGAAGTTTTTTTCGATTTGTTTTCAAAGAATGTTCTCAAAGCACCTATGGCTTTGACGAATACATTCTCATTGCGTTAAAATCTACTAAAAACAACGCTTTAAACTTATGAATCTCTTAAAATACCGAAATTGCATATTTTTGAAAATGATCCAACTTTTGGAACTTTTTTCTAATTAAGAAATTTCATGATAATAGTTTCGAAAAACATATATTTTATATCTAGTAGAAATTTGGATTGATATTTCTTAAACTATTAAAAAAAATTTGTTGCCTTTTTTTTGAACATTTTAAAACTTTTTTTTTAATACTTGCCTATTTGAAATGACATAGTTTCTAAATAAACTTGATATCTACTGATAAATTTAAATGAAATTTCCTAATCTTTTAGAAAATTATTTGTTTCTATTTTTCTGAGCATTTTCAAAATTTTCAAAAATATATAACTTTTCTATTGTTCATCGAAATTGAAAATTGTATGGGTATAATTTGCAATTCTTCTACCTATCTGTTAGAAACTTTGAGAAACATTTGTAAATTTGAATTTTTTTTAAATTTTGAAAATGCTCTAAATTTTTTTATTTTGGTTGGAAATATCTGACTAACGAACTGAACCTTCATTTTGAAAATCTTAAGAAGTGTATCAAAGGCTTACTCGATTGGACAAATCCTTTAAAAGGTAGCGTGGCTACAACATTTAGGTAACCATACAGATAGGCAGAGAGACGGGCAGACACCGACAAAATTTTATGATTTTCGGATTCTCTTGAGTGTCGAAACGAAAAGATCCGTTAAAAACCAGAGGTCGGAAAGAATCCTCGATGCACAAAACTACAACTTTTGGTCTAAAATGGCTTGTTAGCGAACTCGTTCTTTTTTTATGCCTTAAAAAAGTGAGCCAAAGCTCAATTTAATTTGATTATTTTATTTTTTTGTAAGTTATCGTAGTTACAGAACACTACGAAACACACTGCTGGTGTATTAGGTTCTGAATTCAGATTTCTTGAGCTTCAGAAGTGACCGCAGAAAGCCTGGTCTGGTCCGGTCTTTCATATCATGGTTTTGATTTAAATTGTGGGTTGTGACAACACTGTTAAAAATGTTTGCAATTTTATTATACGTTTACTATACATTTGTACAGTAAATATAAGAACTCGGTCTATGAAATAGTTATTAAGAGGCTGCGTAGTAAATTTAAAATACATTTATGTTGATCAATTCTTAGAAGAACCAGGTAATTTCACTTTACACAAATTAAAAATAATTTTGAAGTAATGTATGTATGTATGTATATATTTAATCTCTCCCTTTTACGGGTTTGAGGGCCTCCGCTCCCTGTACATATATTTACAATTCCATCCTTAGTCTAACTTAACTACTAGTTATATTCTACTCCTTCGCATTACATAGGATAAACAATAGTAACAATAGTGATATTAATTCCTAAAATGAGCGAGCTTCCAGGGCTTCCGTTTCCTCTTACCATAAAAAAATGCATTTTCCACGATA
>NC_046665.1:32182523-32183735 GCF_010883055.1 Belonocnema kinseyi | reverse complement strand
TCATCATCTGCTAATAGAACTACATCGTCCGCGTATGCTAGAGAGTATAGTTTGCTATTACCCAAAACCGTTCCTCCTTTCCCTTTCTCCTTTAGCTTCTCCACTAAGTCTGCCAATAGGATACTAAATAGTAACGGACTCAAAGGGCACCCTTGCCTTAGACCTCGGCTTGTCCAGAAAACCTGCCCTTTTTTCTTTCCGATTTTCACCCTAATCCTGGTTTCAGTAAAAATTCCCTTTATCCTCTCCACTAACATTTCCTCTACACCCCTCTCTTTCATTGCCTGCCATAGTACTTTTCTATTCACTGAGTCAAACGCTGCTTTGAAATCTACGAACAAAGCGACTAGACTCCCTTGCTTTTTCCCCAAATTTCTGTTAACTAAATAGTTAAGTACGTAGATGTTGTCTATAGTTCCCATTCCTTTTCTAAATCCCGTCTGATTATGTGAGATACTTTCTTTTTGTTCTACCTGACTCTCCAACCTATTTCTTAAGATTTCTGCATATATTTTATAGCCGACTGACATGAGAGTGATCCCTCTGTATTCCTCTACCTTCTTTCCTTCCCCTTTCTTGACAAGCGGTACCACCAGTCCCGTCATCCACTCTTCCGGCCAACCTTCCCCTTTCCATACCTTGTTGCAGATCTTCCACATCCCATCCCTAATCCCTTCTCCTCCAAACTTCATCGCTTCGTTCTCCATCCCATCTTCTCCCGTCGCCTTGTTTTTTTTTAACTATTCATTGCTTCATCTACTTCTTTTCTTGTTATCTCGTTCCCTTCCTCCATTTCTCCTTGGACTATCCTACACTTTTCCCCTTTGATCTTATTTTGCTCTCCGCCTAATAGACCCTTAAAATAATCCGTCCATTCCTCCATTTCTATTTCTTCGTTAACGCCCTTCTTTTCCCCTCTATCCCTATTTATCACATCCCATACCCTACCTTCTTTGATCGCTTTTTCTACCTCTGCTTTATATTCTTCCTTTCCCCTCTGTCTTTTTATTTCCAGCATCTTCTCATGTTCTTTTTTCCTCCATTTCCCCTCTTCTCCATTTGCTCACACACTCTTTTATTCTCTCTTTACTCTCCCAGCATTCCTCGTCCTCCCATTTTCGTGTTTCGTTCGCACCCTTTTTCCTTTCTCCCTCTGCCGCGCTTACTGACGCCTCTTCTTAGTGTAACTATGACCGGGAAGTGCTCGGACCC
>NC_046665.1:32151577-32182423 GCF_010883055.1 Belonocnema kinseyi | reverse complement strand
AGAATCCTTTGTTCTTGTTCTTCAAACCTGACACATTCCAGAAAGCTATTTTCACGTTTCTCTCTTCCCCTCCCTCTTTTTTCCTCTTTACTTTGTTTCCCCGTTGCCGCTTGGAAACCCCTCTGATTTATTTCTAGACTCTTTTTCGTCTCCCTTCCCCCTACCTTTCTCAAGACTTTCCTTTTTCCTCTCTACCCAAGCCCTCTGCTCTATTTGCCATCTCCTTTTCCTCTCCCTCCATGTCAGATTTTCTTCAATTCTTTTCCTTCTTCCTCTCAATAATTTTTTTCTCTTCATAATTTTCTTTTTCTCTTCCTCACTCCCCACTTTTATTAGAAACATTCCTTCTTTTCCTTCTTTTGTTCCTCCTATTCTCTTGACTCCTTCTACCCTTACCTGCACTCTAATATCTCGAAAAAGATTTGTTATTCCCACTTCTCCTTTTTACTCTCCACTTTTAATCTCTTGACTACTATGTTATTTTCCTCTTTGCCCGATCTTCCCCTTCTAATCTTCTTTCGATCTCACTGAGTCTTTTCTTCAATCTTTCATTCTCACTTCGGACGTTCTTTTCATTCCCTTGAACTATTTCCTCATTTTCTGTTTTTCCCCCATATGCCCATTCCTAATTTCTAGACTGGATACCCGCTCTTCCAACTGTTTTATTTTTCTAGATCTCTGTTCGTCAACCTCTCTCTGTCTATTCTCAATGCTCTCTAGCTTAACCCAAACCTTGTCTTTCTCCTCCTTCCAACGTTTATCCCATTCTTCCCATTTTTCTCTGACCTTTTTCACTTCCCCCCTTACATCGGTTCCCTGCCTATTCATATCCCTATTCATTTCATCCAATCTGTTTCTTTTTTTCCTCTCTAAAGCCTTTAATGAGAGCTTCCAATTTTTCAAACATTCCCCCATCCCCCCTCTTTCTCTCTGGTGTTTTCCTTTTAATTCTATCTCTCTTGTTCTCCTGGTCCCTTTCTACCTCATCTTCCCCAGCCACTCTTTTCCTTTTTTCCTCCCCTTCACTGCTAGTCGCGCTTGCCTTTTTTTGCCATTCGTCCAGACTTCTGTTCGAACCCGCGTTGCCTAGCTTGTTAAGGGCATGTGATACTTACAGTTTCCACGGCTTTTTTTCCACAAAAATAAAAAAAATTATTAAAAACTGAATTCGGACATGCTATAAAATATGATAACGGACATCCCCGGACTCTTTCTGAGGGATAATAACAAAAAAAATTTATTGTGCTACATAAAAATTTTATGCATATGTATTATTTTGAGGTTACGTCATTTTTCATCTCTGCCATTCCGATTTGAAAAAAAAACATAAATAAAGTATGCGGGGGCGTTCGTTATCATGTTCGCTTTCATTTCCCAAATTTGTAAGGCAAAATATTGATTATTCTAGAAAAAAAGCCGTCGGAACCTAAAACTGGTAAAATCGATACTAATTCCTAAGCGCTATGCAAATTAATCAGATTTTGCTAAATTAAAACTTTTTTGAATTAAACAAAAAAAAAAGTGTGTGGGGACGTCCGTTAGCATGATCGCTATCATGTCCCAACTTTTTAAGACAAAATATTGATTATTAAAGAAAAAAAGCCGTCGGAACCTAAAACTGGTAAAATTGACAATTTTCTAAGTATCACATGCCCTTAAGGCGCAGTAAATTTGAGGGCCTTCCCCGTTGCTTGCCCGTACCTGAATCCGATACCCTCCCCACCCGGGTCGACTTCTCGGCACTTTCATCACCGCTGCTGTCACTGCGATCAACGTCACCCATCCCCCCACTTTCAATGCTTTCAGCAACGTCAGCTGTTGCAGCCACTACGGTTTTCTGCTTTGTGCGATCGTCCAGTAACTGTTGCCCTCTGGCGCCAGTTTGTGGACTTCGCGTCGTCGGCATCCTACCTTATCCAAAGCTCTGTGACGTTTCCCGCCTTTATTTCCTACCTTTTGCCCCCCTGACCAAGCAACAATTTTTTCATTCCTAACCTCAAAAACTTCACACGCTCCAAATTTTCACTTCAAACCACTCACTTTCACCCTTCACACCTTTGCCTTCACTCACCCTTCTTTCTTTACACTCGATCTCCGCACTTTCTGCCTTTTCTGCATCCACTCACCCTTATTTCCTCCACCAAAGCCAAAAATACACCACTTGACACAAAGAGTTCTTTCGCGATCGGTACCGCAAACGGAAGCCATTTTTGCAGTAATGTTTAATTCTAAATAATAAAGCATTATTTTTGTTTCTAGTTGAACATAAGTTATACTGGGTTTCAAGTGGATAAGTTCAATTAAATACATAATCATGACACCTAACCTAAAAGCAGCAGTACTCACGTAAAATTTCTGACACTGGCAGTGAATTTTGACGAAAACTCCACCCATATCTTGCACTTTGATTATAAATAAGAATTTAGTCGATGAATTGTAGCTTATTATTTTAATTTTAAATATTTGACAAGATTTGAATACATCAAAGAACTTTCAACTTTTATGCACTCTATTTTACTATACATGTATATTATTTTACAATATAATAGTATATTAAATTTACTACACGTATATGCATATTGCTTCCATTGCATTTATTGTAAAATCGCTATGGAAATTTCTATCAGTGAACTTCGCATAACCAAATCTTAATTTCAATTCGATACAGAGACAAAAACAATAGGGGACTCCTATTTGAGGATGATGGTACATGTTTTGAAAGATTCGGAAAGTAGTAGGTTCAATTTATTGCAGTTTGAAGAAAATCGAAATAATTTTTTTGGGTAATGCGCTTATGCGAAATCGAATGTTATACCATTAGTATTGAATTTTATTAGTATTGAATTTATGTCGTTATGATACCGACACCAATAATTGGCGGCCATTTTGCTTAGTCTGACAAATTAACCAAAAAATGAGATCAGATTGATCCGAATGGAAAATCATTGTGAACTCGAGAGTCAAATGAACTTCACATAGAATTCAAAGTTAAACCATCCCCAGAATTTTGGAACGAGCCAAAGTAATATAGTATATATGACTCGTTTAGTTTTTGTGCTTGGCATCACAAAAACACTTGCTATGTGAATAGGTGATTTAGAGGAAGTCCTAGATGATTATCTTGATCTCAATTTTGGTAATAACTCGTTTTTTCTAAAGTATCTACCAATAAATTTTTCAACCCTTGTTTGGAAATTAAATATGATTTTAGTAATACATAACGTGAAGAATAAAGATATATGAAATGGTATATTTTATGATATACAATGTATAGCATAATAATCTACACTGTTCAAAATAACATTAAATTTAATATACCCATGTGTATTGAAATCAATATATATCAAGCATATGAAATCGCCTTCAAGGGCGGCTATATTAAATTTCATACACATTAATCACTTACAAGAAAAATCCGACAATTCAATTTTTCACAAATTCAAAATAAGTTTTAAAAAAAAGTTTAAAAGAAAAGTTTAATAATAAAAAATGATACCTGCTTCCTGTTAATCAGAAATAAAATAGGATTTTAAGTCGAAAAGTTGCATTAAGCAAATGAATAACAGACCTAACCTACAATTAACTGTCTTTCCCTTAAATTTGGACCATTTAGAGCGAAATTAAGAAAAAGTAATAAATTTGCTACACCAATGTATGTTACATTTCAGTAGCGGGAGTGCCAATTTTCTTCACACGCATGTATGTTAAACCTCGTACAGATTTTTCTAACTATGTAATCTGCGCATAAAAATATTCAACTTAGCACTTTTATCGTATTTTTACCGTATCTAAAATCGCACAAAATACTTGAACCAAGCCAGCACCTTCACTATATGAAAATTAAAAGAAAAAAAATCAAACACGTCAGAATTTTGGGCCTTTTTTGGGCTCTTGAACGCACCACCAATCGATTTCCAAAAACCACCCCTACTGAAAATTAAACTACCTCCTATATAACAAGTTAAATTTCGAAAAAACAAAGAATACCCGAATTTTCAGCTTATTTTGGGCTCTAGAATGCACGAAAAAAATAAAAAAACTACCACCAGTTTAAAAAAACCACCCACTTGCGAAAAATAAAATTTTCAAAACCCAAAATGCACCAGATTTTGGGCTTTTTTTGGGGTCTCGAATGCATCAAACCAAAATTTAGAAAAACCACCCCTATTTACAAAAACACCAACCCAATAATAAAAATGTAAACCTTGATGTTGACATTTTTGAACAGCCCGAAAATCAGAGACTCCATTTAAACCGTAAAATTCGAAAAGTATCAGAGACTCTAGTAACACTATAACATTCCGAAAAAAATCGGTTTGGACAAAATTATGTTTGATTATTAACAAGGTACTGTTTTTGACGTTAAGTGATGGGGACCAAAGATCGAAGTGGGTATATTCAAGAAGCCCAACAGTCATAGACTACTGACACCGGAAAATTCTCACAAAGATTATTTTCGGCAGTCATATATACGTGGTGGAGTAGGGTTGATTTTAGCCGTTCAGGGTTAGAGCCCAAAATTAGAATAGGTATTTTCGAGAAGCCCAAAAATCAAAAACTCGTTTGACGCAAGAAAATTCTCTAAATGACTTTTTTTTAACAAAGTCGTATATACGTGGTAGAGAGGGTTTGATTTTAGTTGTTAATGGTTAGAGCCCGAAAATCAGAGTGGGTATATTTGAGGAGCCCAAAAATCAGAAACTCGATTGATACTAGAAAATTCTCAAAAATAATATTTTTTGACAAAGTCATATATACGCGAGAGAGAAGGGTTTATTTGATACGTTAAGGGTTGAAGCCCAAAAATCGGAGTGGGTAGTTGCAAGGAGTACAAAATAATCGAGTCACTGATTTTTGGGCTCCTCGAAAAAAACCACTCCGGTTTTTGGGCTTTAACCCTTAACGTATAAAATCAACCCTTCTCTACCATGTGTTTATGACTTTGTTAAAAAATAATATTTTTTAGAATTTTCTAGTGTCAATGTATTCTCTGATTTTTGGGCTCCTCGAAAATACCCACTCCGCTTTTTGGGCTTCAACCCTTAACTTATAAAATCAACCCTTCTCTACCACGTATATACGATTTTGTCAAAAAATAATATTTTTGAGAATTTTCTAGTGTTAATGTAGTCTCTGCTTTTTGGACTCGTCGAAAATACCCACTTAGATTATTGCGCTCCAATCCTTAACATCTAAAATCAACTCCGCGCTACCACGTATATATGACTTTGTCAAAAAAAATATTTTTTAGAATTTTCTAGTGTCAATGTAATCTCTGATTTTTGGACTCTTTGAAAATACCCACTCCGATATTTGGGCTCTAACCCTTAACGACTAAAATCATCCCGTTTGCACCTCGTACATATGACTTTTTCAAAAAATAATATTTTTGAGAATTTTCTAGTGTCAATGTAGTCTCTGATTTTTGGGCTCCTCAAAAGTTTCCACTCCGATTTTTGGGCTCCAACTCTTAACGTTTAAGATCAACTCCTCTCTACCACGTAGATATGACTGTCAAAAAAAAACATTTTAGAGAATTTTCTAGTTTCAATGGAGTCTCTGATTTTTGGGCTAGTCGAAACTTCCTACTGCGATTTTTGATTTCAACCCTTAACGTATGATTTTGTTAAAAAATAATGTTTTTGAGAATTTCCAGTGTCAGTAGAGTCTATGATTGTTAGGCTTCTTAATACTCACTCCGATTTTTGGTCCCAACCAAGAACATAGGAAACACGGGACTAGGCATGCCATCCTAACTTGGGCGAGCGGGGTTGAATCCACGAGGGGGGAGAGAATTCCACGAGTGGGAAGAGCCGCCATCTTACGATGTACCACTTGATTATGCGCACGAGTATTTTTGTCGACAAACTGTACATGAAAATATAAACATGTGGTGGGCGCTGCCATGTTTCTTGCGGGACATCAAAAGATGGCGGACCTCCTCCCTCATTGCATCAACCCCGCAATGGCATGCCTAGTTTCGTGTTTCCTATGCCCATGTCTCCAACACTTAACGTTAAACAACAGTCCCTTGTTAACAATCAAACATAATTTTGTCCAAACCAATATTTTTCGGAATATTACAGTGTTACTAGTGTCTCTGATATTTTTTGAATGTTACGGTTCAAATGGAGTCTCTGATTTTTGGGCTGTTCAAAAATACCAACACCAAGGTTTAAGTTTTCAGTATTGGGTTGGTGTTTTTGTACATGCGGATGGTTTTTCTGAATTTTTGTTTGGTGCATTCGAGACCCCAAAATAAGCTCAAAATCTGGTGCATTTTGGGTTTTGTATATTTTATTTTTCGCAAGGGGATGGTTTTTTGAAAATTTTTATTTTCTTTCAATTTTTATATAGTGTATGTGCTGGCTTGATTCAAGTCAGGACCTCTACTCAAAATTTGAATTTTCACAAAAAGAAGCGGAGCCCAAAAATCGTCAATACAGCCCAAAAAAGCCCAAAATTCTGACACAAAGAAATTTGGGAATTGCGTTTGTGGAGGTGCTAGTTTGATAGACTTGCACAAAATGCTTGTTAAATCATCGGAACAAAAATTAAATCTGAGCAGAATTGAATTATATATTTTTATCTTCCTTTTTACAGCAGCAATAGTCCCATAAAATATGTAGTAAATCATCTGAACAAAAATTAAATCCACTTCAGTTTCTTTCAAATTTAAATAGCATATAAAACTGCGTTCCCATAGATCTTCATAGTGGAGAAAATCTAAAGTTAAAATATGTTACTTGTAACTAGAATATGATGTGCATAATACGCAAGAGTTGAATAGCTGGTCTTTTATTGTGCGTGCCGTGAGAAATTTATGGCTAATAGGGGGCGACAGAGCGGATCTGCAAGTTATGGGAAATGATGATACTTCTCTTCAGAAATTCTCTGACGTTCCATCAGAAAATTTCCGACTATTGACCGCTAGCACTGAATATTTCTGTTGTAAATATTACCATCGCGTTGATCCCGAGTCGAAATTTAGGCCCTAATTTGAAGCCGTAACTCCTACCTTAGTAGGGGCTGCGCAGTAAAAAAAAGTGTTCAAAATGATACAAGAATCAATATCATTTTGATACGCAACAAAAATGATACCGAATTTAAGAGCATTTTGATCGGCCGAAGAGAATGATCGTTTTTTGTACTTGAAAATTTGAAAAGATAACGAAATCTATTATTAGAAAATATCAGCTGTTAAGTGTAGTTGTCACTTGCATGCGGTTAGATACCATTTTTAGGTTATGTCGTTATGATACCGACACCAATAATTGGCGGCCATTTTGCTTAGTCTGACAAATTAACCAAAAAATGAGATCAAATTGATCCGAATGGAAAATAATTGTGAACTCGAGAGTCAAATGATCGCTGGAGCAAAATGCTCTGCAATAAAATTGATCCTTTTTTTACTGTGTGGAGGCTGTAATGTAGGTTCTAAATAAGCAGCGATTTAAATGTAACTTAGACCCTACTTTGAAGCTAAAAGTGTCGGAAATCGGCCGTTTTTCCACGTTTAGCCTCAAAGTAGGGTCTGTATTTAAAATAAATTTGACCCTCTTTTAAAGCTCAAAATACTAATGTAAAACTAATGGCATCAAAGCAAGTTCTCTAGAATCTCACACCAATGTAGATGAATAAAAATAAGATTTGTTATTTATCAGAAAAAATAAAATAATATCTGTGATATAAATGTAAAGTATATTCGCAATTATTTTTTAGACATATTACTAATAGAATTTTTTGACCATGACGCAAAAGCTTAGTGCACTGAACAATCTGCAATTAGTAAGAAACGAACCCGAGATCACACGCACACACTGAGTATTTACCAAACGCCTATACGCCCTAACCGATTCAGATAACGGAACGCGTTAAGATGTCTTCGATAAAAATCTTTAGCATTTATACAATAATTCAAGGTATAAGCTGGTTCTGTGTTTTAGAAGTATTTTACGTTACGCTGTAAATGAACTTGAGGCTACATATTTAAATTTGATTCTGTGTTATTTATTACTTAAATGAATACAATATCAAACTTGCTGGTTTCAATAAAAATATCTTTTCGTCTTTTTATTTAGCGACGATTTTAAAAAAGTCGTTCAGCATCATAATAAATCCAATTATACTGAACAATAAAAATATTTAGTTCAAAACAAAATATAATATTCATCAGGAAATAAGTTTATATTAACAATAACAGTACCGGTTTTATACCCAATTGTCTCGTCGTCTCAAAATTCGAGATGCGTAGTCAATTATTTTTCATACATTTAGCTGTTCATATTCTCCAATAAATATGATAAAAAAATTAACACCGTAAACAGTTTCTCACAAAAAGAAATGATTTTTTCCTACTAAATCAGGTGCGAGACACGTAAATAGTACTATTTATCTAAGAAAATGTTTTAGAAACTCTCAATTATTATTGTGTAGTAACAAAAATGGCCAAACAATTGGAAAAGTGATACTGTTCCTTGGAAAAAAATTATTTTCTCCATGAAATCATGTTGCAAATAAATTAACCGTAATATTTAACTTTAATTAACTTTAATAAACATTTAATTAGAATTATTAAACATATATTTCAATATATTTTTCAAATTTTATATTTCTTTAATAATATTTGTTGTTAGCGATAGAAAATATGTTATTTTTATAATTTGTTGTGATTCTCAATCACTAATATGGCTGTTGAATACACAAACTTTCATTGATTACACCGGCACACAAAAAAGTGGTCTGTCCGACAGACTACACTAGCATATCTATATGTTTTTGGGGTCGCTGAATTCGAATCCGGTGTCCAAATAACCAAGTTGGCTCGTATTGTTCTGAAAAACGAAAAAATAGACGTAAAATCGACAAAAACAGCGATTTTTCAGGTATATTTTTGCAAAAAAAAAAATTTTTCTCGATCGGTAGACTTAACCAACATATTTATATGTCTTTTGGGTGGCTGAATTTGAATCTGAGGCCCAAATAACCAATTTGGCTCATACTTTTTCGAAAATCGCAAAAATAGACGTAAAATCGGCGAATACAGCGATTTTTCTTGTACACTTTTGCAACAAAAAAATTTTTCATGCCCGGTTGTCTAAATCAGCACATCCTCATCTTATGGGGTCGCTGAATCCGAATTCGGGGTCAAAATAACCCAGTTGGATCATATTTGGTCGATAAATGCAAAAATAGAGGTAAAATCGATGAAAACAGCAGTTTCTTGTGCATATTTTTGCAAAAAAAAAAAAATATCCATCCCCGGTGGACTTGTCTAGCATATCCTTATGTTTTTGGGGCTACTGATTCTGAATCCGGGGTTCAAATAACCCAGTTGGTTCATATTTTATCGAAAAACGCAAAAATAGATGCAACGTCGACGGAAACAGCGATTTTTCGTGTATATTTTTGCAAAAACGATTTTCATGACCGGTAGACTTAACCAGCATATCTATATGTTTTTTGGGTAGCTAAATCCGAATCCGGGGTCCAAATAACCGAGTTGGCTCATATTTTTTCGAAAAACGCAAAAATAGAGGTAAAATCGAACAAAACAAATAACAGATCCCGCTCGAACTTCATGTCAAAACAAATGACTGAAACAACAAATGAAAGATCGCACTCGAACTTCACGTTAGTAAAGAGGACAGTGGTGACAATCTCTTTAAGCGTGCTTCTTAATGTGACTTAAACACAGTTTTAAAAACCATTATCAGTTTCTTGTTTTTGTGTTTTAAAATCACTAGTTTAATATACTATACTTATACTATTACTATAAACTCCCAAATCAAAACAGATCATGTCTTTTAAGCGCTGTTTCAATTCTAATTTATCCACTTCCACTGTAGCGCATAATTGTGTGGGTGATCCAGATCCATTTTGCTACATATGTGGTAAATTTGAGGTTTTAGAAAATCGAAGAGTAATCAGCGTTGACGTAAAAACAATTTATAAAAGCTATTTTGGTATGGAAGTTCAAAACCAAAGTGAAAATTGGGTTCCTCACAAAATTTGCATTGCTTGTTATAAGGCATTCAATCGATTGAAGGACAAAGAAGGGAATAAGAAAACCTTTAAGATTCAAGAACCTACGATATGGAGGAAAGCTCTTCGGAAAGAGGAATGCTACTTTTGTATGACAAACCTGACAGGAATAAATAGAAAAAAGAAAAGTGCTCTCGAATATCCTGATGTACCTAGCGTCACTAAATCTGTTCGAAATAACGATGTTACAAAAAACTCAAAAAAATTTGTTACTTGGCAGACAGACGACTGAAGCAGAAGAAAATAAAAGTACTGATGAAGATTTCGATGTTGATCGTGATGAAAGTGACATTTCAGATTATGGTAATGACGAGGATGATGATGAAAGCAGCGATGTTAATACAGAAGTGTACATACCAGACAATGAAAAGAATAAAGTTCCTAAGCTATTTACTTCTGAAGAATTGAATAATTTATCGCGAGATCATGGTCTCCCTAAAGATGCTTCAGAATATCTTGCTTCCGATTTCAAAAAGAAGAACTTATTAGCTAAAGGAGTTAGAGTTTAGACAGTTTTTTACTTCTGAAGAAAGTGATCATGGAAAATTAGTCCATTGTAAAAACATTGACGGATTAATGGAAAAATGAAACCTGGACTGTATAGACCGGAAAATTGGCGGCTATTCATTGACTCTTCTAAGCGCAGTCTAAAAGCAGTGTTATTGCATAATACTAATGTTTACGCTCCGATTCCAATCGCACATTCTACGGAACTGAAAGAGCATTACAGCAAATTAAACTTTGTCCAGGAAAAAATCAATCAGGGTACACAAAAATACTTTGTTACTTGTGCGTATGGGATAATCGAGATCGCGTTCGTCATTACAAAAAAAAGACGGCCAAAAAGAACATCGTTTGAGCAAGGAAAAAAAATATAATTGAAGATCCTCTAGTGGACCCAAAAGAAGTTTTGATTTCACCCCTTCATATAAAGCTGGGTCTTATAAAACAGTTTGTCAAAGCGCTTGACAAGGATGGCGATTGCTATGCGTATTTGGAAGATCAATTTCCACAACTTTCCGAAGCAAAATTAAAAGAGGGGATCTTCGATGGACCGCAGATAAGAAAAATGTTGCAGGATCCAGAATTCATTACAAAAATGTCTGGCACTGAAAAAGTTACCTGGCTTAGTTTTAAAATTTTTGTAACAAAGTTTTAGGTAATAAGAAAAGTCCAGACTATCAAAATGTGGTTTCAGAAATGATAACAAACTCTGGTAAACTAGGCTGCCTTATGAATTTGAAGCTACATTTTCTTCATTCGCATATAAATAAGTTTCCAGACAACCTGGGAGACGTTAGTCAAGGCGAACGTTTCCACCAGGATATAAAAGAGATGGAGAGGCGATATCAGGGATGTTGGGATATCAATATGATGTGCGTGAGAGGCAAGGGGACTCACGGTTATAAAGCACCTCAAAGGGAACAGAATTTACTACGTCAACGTCGTTGTTCCTGGGTAACGATAAAAGTAAACAAAACTTATTTACAAAAAATCCTACTATTGCCATGCAAGGAGACTAACGCAAATTAAAAACACCGAATCGTGAGACGCAAAGGGAATCTACAGTGAACGACATTCGCAGTTGAGGAAGGTAAAGGTTAAAAGGTTTTCGTCAATTTCACCTCTATTTTTGCATTTTTCGATCAAATATGAGCCAACTGAGTTATTTCGACCTCAGATTCGGATTCAGCGACTCTAAAAACATAAATATATGCTGATTTAGACCACCGGACATGAAAAATTTGGTTGTTACAAAATTATACAAGAAAAATCGCTGTATTCGCCGATTTTACGTCTATTTTTGCGATTTTCCAAAAAGTATGAGCCAAATTGGTTATTTGGGCCTCATATTCAAATTCAGCGTCCCAAAATACATATAAATAAGTTGTTTAAGTCCACCGGAAATGAGAGAAAAAGTGGGAATATTGGAGAGATCAAGTTATTGTGCTTCTGATGAGGATGTGTGGGCAGCAAGAGAAGATGTGACAATCTCAATCCTATAAATTGCAAAGGATAGAGAGTGAGCATTAACAGAAGAAAACGCAAAGCTAGGGAATGAAATGCTTAGCTTGCATTTAAAAATTCAAGATTTAGAAACCAACTTGAGGGAAAATCTTTGCCTTGGAAAGAGACAGCAAACGTAATAAGAAAATCAAATTTCCGCGACGTCAAATTTGCAGAGAGAAAATGTGGAACAGGACGTAGAAGGAGAAGGCAGACTTGACAACAGAGAAAAGGGAGCAGATAGAGATGAAAGGACAGGAAAATGTCCAGATAGCCTCAACGAACCAGAACTCAGATGGGAAATGAAGGAAAGGGAGGCAAGAAAGAACTCTGTAATAGTAAAAGGATTTCGCTCAAGAGGCAGAAATTTGAAGAGGGAGATTCAAGAAACTTTATTTGCGTATACAGGAGTATGGATCATTATTAAACAATTGACTCAAATTGCTGGTGGAGCGCTAATTAAATTGGATTCGTGGGGAACAAAAAGAAAGCTGATGGAAGACAAGCAAAACTTAAGAGGCACCATGATCACAATTGGAGATGATTTGACTTTTAGAGAAAAAGAAGTCCAACCGTAGATTGAAGATGAAGTCAGGAGTGCAAGACGAAGAAGGCCACCAGCGTTTTCAAGCTACATAAAATGGAGAATTGGGAATCAAGAATACACCTGGAACGAGATAGAGGGCAGAGGAGTACCTAATAATTTTCGTGGACAACGGAGAAGAAACATTTAAAGGTATTATCTAGAATTTGGCAGGGGGTAGAAAATTGAGAGAGGTATCGGATTTTTGTAAAAATACGATATAGTGATAATCCTCGAGACTTGGATTGAAAAGAAGCAGAGGCAGACTTTAAAAGTAAGTTAGATACAAATTTCAATTGGAGTTTCAAATCTGCGTTAAGAACAAATAAAAAGGGAAGGGCGAATGGGGGACAGTTAATAGGAATCAGAAACAATATATGTGTGAAAATTAATGTTAACGAGTGGAAATTTGGACTTCGTATAAGTGCTGATTTATTAGGAGGCAAAGGGGATTGGAGTGGATCACGGTGCGATTGAGTTCGGAGAGAATGACTTGATAAGAAATTTTGCTAATGAAAGGAAGTCAGAAGACAAAATTGTTAACGCGGAAGGTACAAATTTACTCAAATTTTGTGATGAAACAGGTTTAGTAATTTTGAATGGACGAATCCGAGGTGACGAGATTGGAAACTGGACGAGTATCGGCGAGGATGGAGGCTCGGTAATTGACTATATCATGGAACAAGCGGGAGAGGGGGGCTGGAGAAATTATAGAGTTGAAAATTTTAATGCGGACTGAATGGAATCACTTGCAGATAGGTTTTAAATTTAGATTAAAAGAACCTCAGGGGGTGAAAAAGGAAGAATAAAAGTACTAGGCATCGAATATTATAAAAATGATTAGTATGAGATGAAAATAAAGAGGAAGAATTTAGAGACCTAATGAAAACTTTATGGGAGGAATTAGATTCAGAGGAGGATTTAAGTTTAGAGGATACAATACAAGTCCGATAACTTTCCAACTTCGGGGCTTTAGGGGCGAAAAATTCCAGGAATTGCGGACTTATCGGATGCCCCCTCTTTTATCACGATATTAGGTGCGCGCATGCGTATATCGTAAGCACTAATCATGAGCAAAATAGCACACGTAGTGGGGGAACCACAATTAGTGTACGTCCCGTACGTTTGATGAAGTTTTAAGGGGAGAATGAGGGATGACTAAAAAAGTTGGGATAGGAACAGGGCAACGGGGACAGAAAACGAAAAAGAATTTAGTTGAATTAGACGAATGTGATACGCAGAAGAAAGTCGTTTGGGATAAGCTAAAAGCATATTTAAAATCTATGGGCGAAAACGAAAAACAGGAACTTAAGGCAGCAAAGAAGCTTTTGAAAACACTTAAAGCGAACAAGATTAGGAAGCAAATAGATTCTAAATGGGAAAATGTTAAAGAGAATCGGAATATGGGAGATTTTTGGAAAGCTATAAGTGAATTTAGACCAAAAAGGAGGAAAAAAATGAAAGGGGGAAAAATTATAAAGAGGGAATGGAAAGAGCTCTTCGTGAAGCTTCTTGAGGTACAAGAACCAAAAGAAGCAGAAACTGGAAAAGAAGCTGAGGGTTTAGATAGAAAGGATAATAAGGCTATATTTGGGAATCAGACTAAGGCTCCGAGCAAAGTAGCAGAAATTGAGCGATCTGCTTTAGACAAACAACATGAGTTAAACAGAGATATCACTTTCGAGGAGGTAGTTAGAGAAGTTAAAAGGCGAAAGAAGAGGAAAGCAGCAGGAGAAGACCGAATTACAGTAGAATTTTTAAGAGGATTGCCAAAGGTATGGGCAGAGGAGATGCATCGGGTACTAACTGGTTTCTGGAAGGAAGGAAAACTATCAAGAGGCTGGGAAAAAGGTAGAATTTTTCCTCTGCATAAAGGCGGTGACGAAGAATCGAAAGAAAATCATAGAGGTTTGTCATTACTAGATGTTGGTTATAAAATTTTTGCTTTAATTCTGAATGTGAGAATTAGAGAGTGGATAGAAAGAAACGGTTTATATAGGGAAAGTCAAGCCGGATTCAGGAAAAAAGCAGCAACTAGAGATCACATATTTGTGCTCAATTCACTTTTAAGCAACAAACTTAAACGAGAGGGTGGGAAATTGTATGTGGCCTTGGTAGGGTTTAAGAAAACCTTCGATACAGTCGAAAGGAAAATTCTCAGAAACGAATTGCAGAATCTGGGAATTAGAGGCAGAATGCTGAGGATGGTTGAGGCAATTCTTAGTAAAACGATAAACGAAATAATAACTGGGGAAGGAATTTCGGATAACTTTAAAACAACTAGAGGGGTAAGGCAAGGTTGCCCATTAAGCCCCACTCTATACAATATTTTTACAGAAGACCTCGAAGAGGGAATAAAATAACTTAGGAGGAACAGTAATAGGACAAACAAAAATGTTTGGAATCAAATTTGCTGATGATCTAGCCGCAGTAGCAGATACTGCCGAGGGTCTCAATGAAACTCTGAAAGAATTAGTAAAATATATGAATGAAAACAAGTTAGAAATAAATATAAATAAAACTAAAGTAATGATATATAGGAAGGGGGGCAGGAAAAAGGCAGGAGAATCTTATAGAATTGAAGAAGAAGAACTTGAAATAGTGGACTGCTATAAATATCTAAGATTTTGGTTTTCGACAGGAGGAACGTATACTAAGCACATCCAAAAAATTGTAGGAAAAGCGCGATTAGCCACAAATGCTGCATGGGGGGTTATAAAAAGGGCAAATATAAGTAAACTAGGGAAAATGTTATATTTGATGAATACATTGGTAAAAGCAGGCTGTTTATATGGAGCAGAAATTTGGGGATGGGAAAGAAGAGAAGAAATCGAGAAGTTACAGGGAGGGTTTATAAAAATGGCAATGGGACTAGATAGAAGCACACCAGTCTATATCTGGAGGTTCGAATCTGGAAGACACAGTTTAGAAATGGAAGCAAGGAACAGAGCAGGAAACTATTTACTAGAAATCACGGACATGGAGGAAAATAGATGGCCAAAAATTTGCTTATAGAGGAACTACGGAGGATTTCGAACAAGAATCCTTCCAAATGGGGAGCGAAACTTGAGAAAGCGTTTAGATAGGTTGGAGACGGGGAAACATTAAATTGGATTTGTAAATGGACAAGAAAGGAGGAGTTGAAAAATAAGCTAGTAGGAGCTAAAAATATGAGAATACATCAGGAAATACATTCGGACCTGGGAAAGTTAGATAGTTCAAGTAAGGAATACAACAATTGGAAAAAGAATATAGGAAGAGAAGAATATTGGGATAGGTCTAATTTAAGCTTCTCGCTTAAAGAGCAATAGACAAGGATCCGATGCGGAAACGTTGGGAAAGCGGGACACAAGGGATATGTTGATATTAGTTGTAGACTATGGGGGGAAAGTGAAGAAAATCTTGCACACATTTTAAGATGCCCAGGCTTGAAGGGACAGTCAATCTTAAATTTATCCAGAGATACTGATGTACTTGAAGTTCTGAGCGTTCAAATGAACGAATATATTTTTTCCAATTCTATTTTACCCATAAACATTGTTACAACTACAATAAAAAAATACATTCTAATTTTGTTTTAGTAAGTATATTATTTAAAATAAAAATTAACAAACATTTTACCTATTTTTATAGTTTACAAAGTCATCAGTACAAAAATTCGTTCATTTGAACGTTCAGAACTTCAAACCCATGAGATACTGAGGATTGGATTGGGGATAGAATAGGAATAGCTCTAGAGAAGCATGTAGCCGAATGCTTAGTGGGATTGCCGAACCCCATTCTCTGCGAATGGACAAAGATTTTCGAAAAGAACACGAGAGAGAAAGAAGAATTAAATTAAAATAAAAATGCTAATCGAAGGACGTAAAAGCAATTTAGATTTAAGCTTAATATGTAATTGAGGGTTCATCAAATATTGTAAAAGCTTGCAAAAGCACACAATGGAGAAATAAATCTATCTATCTATATGAAATATAATATATAAATATATCATCTTAATGAAATTTTGAATCAAACACAAATCGAAAATATTCTAGACTAATCAATCATATAATAGAGTTTTCTTAGAACTGAAGTTTGAACAAACAGAATCGAAGCCTACAGTTTCGGAGGTGGTCGTTTTCTGAAATAGAAGGGAGGTACTCGGTTCTGTAGATACTTAGTGTCTCGAAAGGTGTGTTAGGACGACTTATTTTAAAATAAAGTGAAGTAATTTGGAATTTAAATAATTAATATATTACCATTAAAGAATGCATAAGTCTTACAAATGAGGAAATTACATAATATTTTGTTTGAAGAAAGTTGGAAATAAATCTTTTAAGCCACTAGTTTCACGTTCCACAAGAAAATTGATTGTTTGAAAAAAGTAAAGGAGCCCAAAAATTTTAATTGATGCCCAAAAAAGCCCAAAATTCTGAGCTATGAAAAATCCCAAAATTTGATTGTGGAGGTGCTAGCGTAATCGACCTATGGAAAATACCTAGGTTTATTCTTAAAAATTCTTAAAATGTTAAACCTTAAATCAAAAATCAAATGTAAAAGGAGTTTTTCGGAATATAAGTTTTGGATATAATTATTACATTAAATTTTTTACGTCAAATGTTGGGTAAAAGTTAATTCGATCTGTAAAGAAATTTTTTAAAGTGCTAATCTAAGCGCAAAGAACGTAATTAACTTGAAACATATTAATTGCATAACCTGGTTTTCTGAGAAAAAACTTAGCGAAATTTTCAACTTTAATAAGCTTACTGCAATAGAGAATTTTACGACCTTTTTATTAAACTATTTAATTCTTCTATAATACGAAATAAAAGAGGCAATTACATTATCTACACTGTATTAATATGTTACAATAAACTCACATTTAATGTATGAACTTTTATAAATATTGAAGGGCACTAATTTCAACATTTAAAAAATATATTAGCTTACACTTTACAAAGAAATTGTCAAAATTATTTAAAATCAGGATCTTGCAACACACCTATTTAAAGTTTTGGCGCTTATACATTTGCTTAATTCATTATTGTAAAGTAAAATTTAATAATGTATTAACTATTTATATTTTCAAATTGTTGCAATATTGATAAAATCATATTACTGCCGTAAAAAGATATAATTTTTCAGCCCAGGATATCAGTAAATGTTTCTCTTTCGTTCGAGTTGCATTTTACAGCATTAAAATAAAAATATAGCATTTTAAATTAGTTGCCCCAAACTTACTTACAAACGCACCTACTTCAAAACGCATCTGTGGTACTGAATTCTACAATGTATGTACGTCACGCGCCACGATCAACCACGACGTCTTTCCAGCAGCGTGGGGGGGGGGGGGTGTTAAAATCCCATGTCACTTTTTGAGCAGATATGACGAATCTCGACTCAATTCCCGCTCAGTGGACACGCCTGAAATACACCATCCGCTGAGGGCGTGAGGGTGTAACTTCAAAATTTTTAGCGAGAACCTATATTTTACATTGTAGATTCAGATTCTCTATTAAAAAATAAGTAAGTTGGTCATACATTTTCAAAAAATGACATTGTTGCCTATTCACGGACTGCGCTTTCAAGCGAAATATAAAAAAGATAAATGGTTGGTTTGTTTTAGATTGTTTATTTTAGGTTTGCTGTTTTGCTTACGTTTGTTTGGGTTGGATTTGTTATCTTAGTTACGTTCTTTGGGGTTGGATTGGGTGTCTTAGTCTCTTTGATTTGGGTGTTTTGGTTGTGCTGCTTATCGTTCGGATTGGTTCTGTTGCTTACGTGATATGGTTACGCTTGTTTGGGATCGTTTTGTTCGTTTAGGTTAGTGTTGTTGATTAACCAATAACACTAAACTAAATCAATGCAATCAATACGACCAACCCAAATGCAAGTAACTAACAGGAAAAAATTAAATGAACGCAATCAACAAAGAGAACCAAAATGAAATCTATCAACACATCTATATTTGCCTCAGTGCACGATTTTTCGTCATTTTTTGAGGTCATGGCTCAACCATGACGTGATGGGTGATTTTTGATACCGAATTTGAATTCAGCGCCCCAAAATCCATAGAAATACGTATGTCTTGTTACCAGATCCGCACACTTTTTTTTGTGTGTCTGTGTTATCACGGAAATATTAAGTACAAAAACAGAAAATGTCACCTGTTCCTTTTTGAACAAAGTAAATTTTCATATTTAATACAACAAAATAATTAGCAGCATTTTATCAACACATAATAATTTCTACTGAAAAATAAATTAAATTAAATTATACATTTTGAAACTCAATAAATATGATACAATTTATGATTTTATTGATCAACTTTTCAAATTCAATAATAAAATTTATTTTTCATACAATTGTTAATAAGTATACGATATTTATGATCAGCTGGAATGTTTATTTATTATTGTCTTTTTTAATATAATTTTTCTATTGAAAGTTTGACAACATGAAAAATGCAGCAAAATACAATAAACATATCACTGTTATCCTCTTCACATTTTTTGCTGCTTTTTGGGAACATTATAAGCACAATTTACCAGGGTTTTAATCGTAATTTTTAATCGTGATTTGATTTAATCGTAATATAAAAATTATATTAGAAGCGATAATAATAAATAAATATTCTAGCTAATAATAATATAACCGTGTATTTTATTAACTAAATTGTATGATAAAAAAAAAGATTTTTTTATTTTATTTCTGAAAAATAATTTCATGAGTTTAATACCTTGTATCACATTTGTTTCAGTTCTCAAATGTATACTATATAATTTAAATCAATTTTTAGTGAAAGTTGTGAAGTTTTTAGATTTCTTATAATTATTATTATTACTCTCAAACGTTTCAATTTTGGCATTGTACTTTAAAGCGTCCCTTTAACCAGTTTTAATTTTCATATTTCAAAAGCCTTGAATTCTAAATCATACAATATTAATCGTTTCAAATTTTATGAATGTTGAAATTTAAATGATCGTGAAAAAGGTTTGAAGACTGAAAAATAAACAGCGACCAAAGTGATTATATTTCCTTCGGTACAGATAATACAAAGTATCGAAAACTGCAAATTTCAGGCTCTGCGGCAATAAATGTTGCTGTATTTGAACAAATTACGAGTATAAAATTGACAGGCATAATGCGTATGTAAATTGTAGAATTTACATGATTATAAATGAAGTATCTTGAACAGTTCAAGCAGTTGTCTCTCTGAAATTTTACTAATCCTATCTCAACGAACTTGAGGAAAATTCTTAAGGTCGTTGTAATTCCTGAAATGCTTGCATATGTTTCGGTGAAAATAACTAGTCATCTTACTCTAGCCCGCTATAGCACCATACTTATAACCGGTTTTTCACCTGGTGAAAATAGACGAATCTATTTATCTCCCTGTAACATGGCATATAGTGTGCCAGAATGACATGATTGGCCATTTCCACTAAAACTTATGTAAACATCTTAACTGTTATGGGTTTTTTTTGTTAGAATGCATAATGCACAAGTTATATACAAAACCAGTTCCGGATGCCGTCGAGAGAATTGCAGAGAATCATTCGTCCTACATAGGAAACAAATTCCCTTGAAATATCAGCAAACGTGACCATATAAAAATCGGGGGCTCAAGCGAGGATGGTCAGGTTCTCTATGTAAATTTGTTCCGGTTCCATTGTTAAAAGGGGGTAGGACTGGAAGGGGCCAATACTCCGTGATATAATTAAGGCGGCTTCTCAGAAGTCGAGAGTCTTGCGTTAAAGTGTTAAACGCAATGTCTAAGTCTAACTAATGTTCGAACGTTGGAAACGGACTTTTCATAAATTATTTTTAAAAACGCGGTATGATCAGTTGATAATTGTTAAGCTATTTAATTTATTCTCTATATGTTATTATTTTATGCATATGTTAAAAGAGATTTTATGCAATATCTACTTCTAAAGTTGCACTTTGTGTACTTCCAAATAATGTACAAAGTCACTCTTTTGACAACGGTGACTTCGCAGTATGTAAAGTAGTTACTTTGCACACCGGCGGCTATTATCACACATGTGAGTTTTAAATAAGCAACTTAACACTGGGGTTATTAATCGTGAAATCGTTAAATCAGCGATGCCATTTTGCGAAATTTGAGAAAACATTGACGAAATCGATGTGAAAAATTAAAAACGGTGCATCAATATACACCAAATTCTCGCATTCAGTCACCCTGTTCTCAGCCTTCCTAGAACTGCTAGCTCACGCACGGTTACGCGTGGGCACGCTGTCGCGCTTCACCCAGAAAAACTTCTTTAAAAAAAAACAACATTTTTTTGACAAGGTTCTTTTGATTCAACATACAACTATTGTTACATTAAAAGAAAATTTATTTGCTTTCAATAAATGACGTCACGTATTTTCTTCAATTTAAAGAGATTATTTGTTTAAACGATTTGTTGGATTTAAAACAAAATTATTTTGATTCAAAAAATTACTAGGAACAATAAAAGAAATGATTCATTTAGAGTCAGTAATTTGATATAAGTCAATTTGATTATTTTACGTTACCGCGTCTTTCGGAACATGTGTTGTCAAATTTTTGCGTTAAAATGTCTCATAAAGAAGTGTGCGACATCCTTGCATCGCAGGGATCGTAGGAATTTGCAGAAAACATCTTTCTAACTTCTTCTGAATATATACTTTTATACTGTACGACCTCGCTTTTATGTAAATTTTTATTACTTCTGTGCACAATTTCGTCACAGTTTATCTTTTTACCTTAAATTTTCGTGAAGAATTGTAAATTATGAGATAATAAAATTCATTTACAAACAGAAAATATTATTTTTTGTTGCTTTTTGCATGTATTTAATTAGAATTATTACAGTCTTAATTTTAATCAAATTATTTGCTTCATGAGAAAGCCAATTTATTTATATTTCATCATGATTTTTGCGTTTATCTATGCCAATATGTAAAGTTTTGCAAAATTTTTCAAACAAAAGTTATAGATCTCATCAAAATACATATTTTTTGTAACATACCTCAAGGGTAGGGTTTTGACTATCATTATTTCTGTGACCAGTAACAGGGGTGCCTTCCAGCCACACGGGACCTGGGAAAGGGGTAGGAGGTTTGACTAACATTATTTCTGTAGCCAGTCACAGGGGTGCCTTTCCGCTCCCCACGAGAATATGGAAATGGGTAGGGGGAAATGGTAGGGATTTTACCAGCAGTATTTCTGTAATTAGTCACACACTGCAAGAAATGAATTCCTGGTACAATTATATTGCGCGTTAGATCAACCATCGTTATGTCTATTCCAGCCATACAGATTGCTGATCTAACCCGCAATAAAACTGTACCAGTAATTCATTTCTTTCAGTGCAGAAGTGCCTGATTTACTCTTGTCGCCACTTAGGGCATGTTGCCATCATAAAGCACAGTGCCGAAATAGTTGATCGTTAGATGTATCACTAATTGTCTCGGAAACTCTCACTCGTGAAAAAATTCTTTATAAAGAGAATTTGTATCTCAATGAGATCTACACTTAGCTCTGAAAAATTTCGCAGAATTTTTCGTATTGGCTGAGATAAACTCAAAAATCCATGAGGTTTATGGTTTTTTTTACAAGAAAATCGATTTATCATTTATTTTTTCAGAAACTATAACTCGCAGAAAAAATTCGAAACTATGACTTTTATGGTTTTTCCATGGTTTCACCATGAAAATGGCCTAGCCGCCAATTTTCACTATTAAATTCGTAATCAGCGCATCAACTAAAGAGGCGAGTTTGTTGCTGCCAGTCTGAATCCATATCAGTGTATGTTATAGTTCTCCTCGGATTTCATGAACAATAAACGAACATTCCGAAGTATGTCCTCGGCTTCAGAGATGTTGTGTAACAGTGGCATATGCCCACGAATTTAGATAAGAGAGAAGGGCTATATATTGTAGCGATTTGGCCCAGCGCACCAGTTCTAGTTATAATTTTTTACTATTCAGAATAACGGAACGACACTCTGACTACGGGTCAGCGCGACTCCTTTTTAAAAACTCAAATCTCTTCTTGCCCCCGTCACATTTTTGCGATCCTGCCAGGGTGGTGGCAAACGATCAGAGCTAAAACGATCAAACTACATCATCTTGAAACTAAACACCTGAAGTGGGTCAAGAGAGAAAAAGAAAAATTCTAGAATAACAAGGAAGAACTCCGAGGAGATATTTACGAATTTTCCTCTTAAAAAGCAGGCAAGTAAGGAAACTGTTGAAATTATAGGCTGAACTGTCATAGGCCCTGTCTTACGAAACCAGTATTCACGAAAACCTGAAAAAGGAGCTTGGGTAAGCGACATACTGCTGTAAACCCTCGGGAGCAATTCCCAGAAGACGAAGCTACTACAAGCCGCCGATACGTCGTGCCGTGACGCCTGGTTCACCATCCTCCTACGAAGAGGATAAGAAGAAGTTAGTAGCAGCAAGCGGGCGATACGTCCTGCTGTCACGCCTGGTTCACCATCTCTACGGACGAAGAGGATAACCACGCAGCCACTACAGCAAAAAAAGTAAGCATTTAATTTAGATAAGTAAGTGAATTTGTAAAAGTTCGATCCTTTAAGTGAAAAATATTAGAAAAATTAAGAGTAGAACGAGAATTGTAAAGCGTGCGTGACACGGATATCTATTTCTCGTAAAAACAGAGAAGATAGCAAACCTGGCTTTCGACGCTTACAGGAAGGGCTCATACGTATATTACGATACCCAAACTAGTGACTCTGACTCGACGGACGTGTTAGACGAAATCAGTACACCATTCAGAACTGCGACAATGGCACCCCCGTATCCTCTCCTACTCCTCCGACAACAGAACAGATGCTACAAACCATTTTAGCCAAGATGAATACAGTAGGACCTGTCGCATCGAAATCCTCGGAGGGATGTAGTCCCCACTCGTAAACTTCTCCACTGACCGTGATAGGTAAGCGCACGTGCGTAAAAACCGGCTTGTAATGGCCGCTGAAATGTTAGGGCCTTGTACATTTTAATATATGTCACTACCAGGAGGTGTAGCTGGATTTGTTTCTACGACCTGCCTGATCGAAAATGGAGACCTGGTCCGTCCCGATCCGACGAGTCCTACTGTACTTACGAAATTAGTATGAGTTTTTTGACATGGGAAATGGAAAATAGGGTGGAAGAAATCCGAACTCTAGCGGGCCGAGTCGGATTAAGAACGCAGATACTAACGGATAGGGAGGATCCGGAACTAACATCAGACGAAGAACAAGGAAATAGTATTAATAAAAATCGAGAACCTAGCCGTCTTACAGAGATAACTAATCGCCGTGTGGCTCTTTGCTCTACGCGAATCCCCAAATCCAAGAGTCTAGCCATCACATTAGTGAAGCACCTAATAACGTCCGAGCTACGCCCTCCGCGAATTCTGCAATCCAAGAGCATAGCGTTTATAACAGGGAAGCACCTAACCGCCCTAATGGGGCTATGCCCTACGCGAACCCTCAAAATATAGAACCTGTCTATCAGAATAGGAAAGTATTCAGGCACCCCGTTCGCCCTATGCTTCCTATAAACTTTCAAAATGAAGGTACCATCCAAGCCAAGGATTTTATACGTACTATTAAACCACTGAACGGGCAGGATGGCGTACGGACAGAAGATTTCATCCAAATTGTAAAAAAGACGAAAAAAGGTGTAGTCAACCCGATCTCTTATTAGACTTTGTGATAGCCGAAAAAATGCTAGGAAACGCGGAAAGATCTGTTAGATTTATGACTATCAATTCCTACGAACATCTTTTTGAAACCCTGCGTCAAAATTTAAAACAAACTTGATCAGTCTCTGCGTTGAGAAGTAGTTTAGAAAGTTGTAAACAGAGATCCACGGAAACGGTCGAGAATTTCAAACGTAGGTTTCGGCATGGAGTAAATGAGCTTAGATATGCGATTCAAAATGAATATTATGGACCAATGGAAAGAAAACTAGCAATCAACATCGAAGAGAAAGAATGTCTAAAAAGATATTTACTAAACCTTAAACTCGAGATAGGGCTGCAATTAAAAGCTCAAAACCCCATAAAGGTAGCAGAAGCGCAAAATCTTGCGATTGAAATGGAAATGTGGCTGCGAGAAGCTCAACCAACGAGAACACAGGCAGAATTCAGAGCGCTGATGCGACATGCACCTCAATCCTTCACAAACATTTTTACCCCACAGAAAATGCAGCATACAACGCCCTCATATAGACCACCACAATTTGGAATTACACAAGGCACCGGTACAGACTAATCAAAACTGAATTCGCATAGGTGCGGAAAAACAGGACACTTTGCTAATCAGTGCCAATCACAAAAGCAACGAAAATTTCCAACAGGAGCATTCCAAAAGCGACCCCTGCAAGTGAGGGATATTCAGGAAGAGGATCAGGGTCATTTTTTTTATCACGAAAAGATGAGTCGAGAGGAAATAGAAGAGCAGATCTACTGCGAGGATACAGCCGAGTATCAGTCATATGTGGAAAGCTTCAATCAATCGTGGGACGAGGAGCAAACGGATGTACTTATAGATTACTCGTCGACTCTGGGTCATCCATAAACCTTATTAAAGAAAGAACGATACCGTGCGGCAACACCCCTTTTCGGATGAAAAAGAACTTCCTTATGGGTCACGATAAATATACATCGACGGAAGCAATATACCTGAACTATTTTAATAAAAAACATCTTTTCCATGTAGTTCATAACGACTTCACATTACTTGAGGAAGGTATAATAGGAATACCTTTTCTCATAAAGTTCCAAAGGTACGCTATCACGCCTAGATTTTTAATGCTCGAAAAGGTCAAACTACCACTACACACCGATGTAACCTATGTTCCTGGAAGAACTGCAAAGGTGAACAGCATTCAGCTAGAATTCAACTTCGACACAGACGTTTGGATCGGAGAAAACGAAAATGTAGCGTCTGGAATTTGCAGAATACAAAATGGGAAATTATAAGTACCTTTCTTCAATTATTCCGATAGGCCGATGAGAGTGACTATATCCAGCTACGAATACATTGATAGGATAACAAAAATCTCAGAACAGAAAATAAAGAAAATTGAAAAAACTGCCAACCCAAGGATTCTGAATTTATTTTTAAAAAAAACCCGGATGGATCACGTAGAGTCAGAACTAGCCGACCCCATTTGCCGAGTAATTTCACAGTACACCGATGTATATACCTTAGATGGAGATCCCATATCTTGCACCAGTTTAACAGAACACGAGATAATTTTAAAATCAGGTAAAATTGTTAATATAAAAGCTTATCGACCGCCAGAAAGTCAGAAAAAATTCGTGAAATAAGAGGTGGCCTCTTTACTCCAGCAAGGCATAAGAAGGCCTTCAAGCTCACCTTTCAATTCACCGATATGGGTTGTACCAAAGAAAGATGGAAAATTACGAATGGTTACGGATTACAGGGTAGTAAACCTCGATACCGATCAGGATGCCAACCCTTTACCTGTAATAGATGACATCCTAGATCACCTGGGCAAATCAAAATTCTTTTCTGCATTCGATCTTTCATCAGGGTTTCATCAAATCCCTATGAAGGAAGAATCTAAAAAGTATACAGCCTTCTCTACAAAAGACGGACATTTTGAATTCAAAAGGATGCCTTTTGGTTTACAAAACGCTTCGGCTACTTTTCAGCGCATGATGCATCAAGCCTTACGAGCACTCGTTGGAAAGCACTGTTTTATATACCTAGATGATATAGTCATCTTTGGACAAATCATTAAAGAACGCAACCAGAATTTATTAATAATAGTAAAAATAAAAAACTAATAAATAAATAGTAAATAAATAAATTAAATAGTAAAAAAAAGTAAATAATAAAAATAATAATTAATATTACTACTCGACCGACTCAGAGAGACTGGATTAAAATTGCAACCTGCAAAATGTGAGTATCTGAGACCTGAACTGGAATACCTTGGACACTTTATCACCGCCGAAGGTGTTAAGCCTAATCCAAATAAGGTCAACGCGATAAAAGATTTTAAAATGCCTAATAACATGAAACAAGTACAATCCATCCTAGGGATAGCAGGTTACTACCGTAAGTTTATAAAAAAATTTCTCGCATATAGTTAAACCCTTTTAAGTGGACCACTACACATCAGCTAGCGTTTGATCAACTCAAGAATGTATTATGTACAGCGCCAGTACTTCGATACCCGGATTATAGTAAAGAATTCGTGCTCATTACGGACGCCTCGAATGTAGGACTAGGAGCCGTCCTCCGTCAGGATGACCACCCCTGCTACTTCATATCTAGGACTCTTAACTGAGCCGAGCAAAATTACTCGGCTACGGAAAAAGAGTTACTGGCCGTTGTATGGACCATGCTACGGTGAAGACAGTACCTCCTAGGAAGAACGTTTCGAATATAAACTGACCATCAAGCCCTAAAGTGGTTTCATAATGTAAAGAATCCCTCATCTAGATTACTACGGTGGAGATTAAGATTGGAAGAGTACTCGTACAAGCCGATCGAGCACATAAAAGGAAAAGAAAACAAGGTTGCTGACTGTCTTTCCAGATTGTTTCCGATAAGAAAGGACCCGTTACAGGAAGCTATGAAGAATGCCGAAATAAGCCCCGAGGAACTGGAATTCAGACTACCCGATATAGAAATGCTTGACGCCTCTGGCGTTTAAGCAGATTTGACACCTCCTTCCCCGCATCAGTCCAAGTTAGAGAAACCATATAGAAACCACTATGGATAAGGCCAAACAGTTGGCAGAATGGAAAAATATGGAAAACGATATTTGCGACTACGTAAAAAAGTGCCCCATATGCCAACTCCAGAAGGCTACGCGAATTAAGAGACAGGCTGAAGCTATCGTTATCTGACACACCTGTTTAACCCAAATGATAAAGTCGCAATGGACATTTTCGGGCCTCTTCCTATCACGAAAAGTGGAAACGAATACATACTTAGTGTATAGGATCAACTGACTTAATATTTGGTGCTGATACCACTAAAAGATTCTAGGGCCGAATACATTATCGAGGGACTCTTTGATCATTTTATTTATATATTCGGAGCCCCGAAATCTATCCTGACAGACCAAGGAGCAAACTTCATTTCCGAATTAGTCCAGAATTTCGAGAACCTTTTCAGAATAAAGTATGTGAAAACTACCTGTCACCCCCAAAGTAACGGTAGTTTAGAAAGAGCTCATCTGTGCTGAAAAAATTACTGAGAACCTGCATGCATGATACACGAACCGAGTGGGACCATGGATTGAAAATAATTACTCTCGCTTACAACAACACTAAGCAATACGGAATTGGTATAAGTCTGTTCCAAGCCACGTTTGGCAGAACCGTCGCTAATTTGCCGTCAACTTTGGCCACTACTTCCAATTTGAAATACCAGGACTTGCTCGATATGTGGAAAGAAAGGTATGAGCAGTACTTACAGAAAGCAAAGGAAAAGCTACAACTTCAAAAAGAGAAATACAAATGTACCAAAATTCCAAGATAGTTTTACCGCAATCTATCTATGAACCGGGAGAACTGGTCAAGTTTGTCAACCTTAATGCGACCGACAAACTCTCTGCTATTTGAGAAGAACCCTCAACCATAATCGAAAGGCTAGATAACAATAACTACATAATATTGTTTAACATTCAAAGAACGAGACTTCACGCTAACCTATTACACCTATTACCGGAAATATATTTATCGAGGAAATAGGAATAGCTCATCTTTACCATGAAACCTAGAAGCTAATGATAAGCATTAATGATTCCAGCCTACAAGAAAAGTTAGATATAGTTCGCGATATACTGAGATTCGCGATTCGAGCGTGTAACTCAAACTGCGCCGAAGAAAAAAAAGGTTAGATTAACAGGCAAAATGTATGAGAGGGCCAAAAATAAACTCTAACTACTCAACTAGGTGATGGGTAACAAACGACAAAGAAGAGCATTAATAAACGCAATTGGGGACATAGCTAAGACACTGTTTGGGACTTTAAGTAATAACGACCTTGAACATATTATTGAGGGGTTCGATCAACTATACATAGACAATAAAAATATGGATCAATCCTTGCAGAACCATACTAAAACATTAAAAGTATTATTGGTTTCTTCTTCGATTAATTACGGTGAATTAAAAACACAATTAAAACAAGAACTTAGTAACGCCGAACAATTCACAAGAAGCCTCAATAATAATACGAGAAATTTATTCGTGACGAAAAAAATTTTAACTTCTGCAATTTTAATGGAAGAGTTAGCAGAATATATTAATACATTATTAACAGCAATAAATAACGTGAAGCATGGAATTGCGCACCCCCAGATACTAACACCGCAAATGCTAACAGATACTATTCGGGGATTCGAAACAATGCATAGAACTAAGTATTACCTCGAAGCCGACCCCGAGAGTTATCAGCACATTATCGATATCAGCGAAGTCAATGTAGCGATCGTCAAGCAGCCTCTCATATATGTCATCAAAATACCCATCTTATAAAAAAAGAATACATTAACAACCACATAATCCCTATTCCACAAAAAATACAAAATACCCACCTTGCCCTCATTTTAGAACACAAATTTATACTTCAAATTGAAACTGGATACGTACCTACTGAGAAAGACAAACTAAATAAATGTAAAGACTTGGCCAACTATAAAAATTTCCACTTAAACCAACCGGATTATAGACTAATAGATACAGACAATTGCGACGCCAGTATAATTAAAAAATCACAATATGAAGCTAGGTGTACCTTTTCACCTTTTAAATTGCATAGCGAAAGTTATATTTTAACTAACAAACGGTACATAATACTACCTACACCGAGAATTTGTTAAGTAAAATAGAGTCACCATCGGTTTTCAACTTTGTCAGAGAAAGCTCTCGAAAGGTTGAAATACCTAGGATATGCTAGTATAATACTAATCACGCTATATACATCCTACAAATGCGGATTCTGGAAACTGATATCAAAATGTATCCCAAACAAATTTGTGTATGCTGTGTGAAGATCAACGTGCATAATGCTCCTTCGCCTACTGTAATTTATTCTAACAACCCTCCAGTAGAAGAAACACCCGTGCACATGAAAAATAAAAGAGTTACATTTTATTAGAAGGGTTTAGGGACTAAACCCTGTCTACCAAGGGGCGTGTAACAGTGGCATAAGCCCACGCATTTAGATATTAAGAAAGAAGGGCTATATATTGTACCGCTTTGGCCCGGCGCACCAGTTCTAGTTATACTTTTTTACTATTCAGAATAAAGGAACGTCGCTCTGACTACATGTCAGCGCGACCCCTTTTTAAAAACTCGAATCTCTTCTTGCCCCTGCACAGTTAGACGAAAATCACGACCCTGGACGAATTGATTTTCCGACTAAAGTTTTCATTCGATTCAAACGGTTTTTTTTTTAATTAAAGGGGATGAAAATCCGCATGATCTTATCAGAGCATATATTCAAATTAAGGCTCTTTTTTCTTGACTAAAGTGAAAAAAAATTTTGTTTGACTTTTGAAGAGTACCATTTCCAAGAGAATACTCAGATTCATTTCCAAATACCCAGAATGAGCAGAGGAACTATCTAGTAGAATTTTCCAGTACCGTGAGGATTCATGAATAAACAATCATTATTATGAACAAAGAAAGAAAACAATTTTTGGCTTCATCTATTGGTGACGAAAAGAATAGTCATTTTCCATGGAGTTAGCTCCATAGAGCTCGTGAATGATACTCAGTTATCATATCTGCTCATTTAATAACAATTTGCAATTGTTCAAACGATCTTAGTTAACCATTGCATTATTCGGCTATTTTTCGTCACACAAACTCCATTCTTTGAATGTATTTAATTGTTGATGGCCATCTTCGAATAACGTAAGGGATTTTGATGAATAATAACAACTGCCATTGTTATAAACAATTTCATGAAACAATTACTCATATTTTCTATTCGCCATGGAATAAACAGCGTTTTCCACCCAGAATCAACTGCAGATTACTAATTGATGATGCCTATTTGTCATTTTCGATCATCCGATAACAATTGTTGATTACACAGGCCCACAAAAAAACAAAAGTGTCTGTACAATTGACCAGACCTATATATTCTTATGTATTTTTCGACGCTGAATCCGAATTTGCAATAAAAAAGTAGGTTCCAGCTACTTTTTTATGGGGTTTTGCTCGA
>NC_046665.1:32150069-32151477 GCF_010883055.1 Belonocnema kinseyi | reverse complement strand
TGGCCGTACGAGCAGAGTTGATGCTGAACGATCTGGGCGCCCAAAAGAGGTCACTACACCAGAAAATGTCGAAAAAATCCATGATATGATGTTGAATGATCCTAACATGAAATTGAGAGAGGTAGCTAATGCTGTAGGCATATCATTGGAACGTGTGGGCAATATCGTGCATTCAGTTTTGGGCATGAAGAAGCTCTGCGCGCGATGGGTGCCGCGTTTGCTCACAGTGGACCAAAAACGAATTCGTGTGACAACTTCCCAGCAGAATTTGGCATTATTTTCGCGTAAGCCGACCAAGTTTTTGCGCCGATTCATAACCATGGATGAAACCTGGGTCCACTACTACACTCCTGAGTCAACACAACAGGCAAAACAGTGGGTTCCACCGGGCAAAAGTGCTCCGAAGCGTCCAAAAACGCAACAATGGGTCGGAAAGGTTATGGCCTCCGTATTTTGGGATGCACATGGCATAATATTCGTGGCCTATCTTGAAAAGGTAAAACCATAACCGGAGCATACTATTCATCATTATTGGACCGATTCAAAATCGAAATCGCCGAAAAACGACCGCATTTGAAGAAGAAAAAACCGCTTTATCATCACGACAGTGCGCCCGTTCATTCATGCTTAGTTGCACAAGCAAAATTGCATGAAATCGGCTTCGAATTGGTTCCTCAGCCACCGTATTCACCAGACCTGGTCTCCAGAGACCATTACTTGTTCCCTAACCTGAAAAGATGGCTCACCGGTAAGCGTTTCTACTCAAATGAGGAGCTCATAGCTGAAACTGAGGCGTATTTTGGACACGTTCCGATCGAGTACTTTTCGGACGATATCAAAAAGTTACAAGAAAATCGTTGGACTCGCTGTATCGACCTAAAAGGAGAGTATGTTGAAAAATAAAACCGACTTTGGCCAAAAAAACGTCTCCGTGTTTCATTTTTCAGGGACTTCTCAGACTGCCTAGTATTTCTGAATGATCAGGTTGGCCGTTTTAAGAGCACGTTCGTGGCATTTTTTGGTGTAAATGGCTCTACGAGATGCTACGACTTGTAAGGCTATGTACATATTCTTCAGGATTTCTTCGTCAAAACCGTTGATTTCGGAAATAATGTTATAATTTTCGAAGAATTTTCTGGCTCGGAAGGGGGGAGAGTCCACACGAAGGCGAAGCCACGAATCAGACTACGAGCACGAACTGGATTTTTCCGGTAGAGTGCGAGCTTGAAATGGATTTTTCCGGTTGAGTATGAGCTTAAACTGGATTTTTTTGAGAAAATGTGTATTTGTTTATTACAGTTCTTTAAATAACACAGGCCCACAAAAAAAACAAAAGTGTCTGTGCAATTGATCAGACCTATATATTCTTATGTATTTTTCGACGCTGAATCCGAATTTGCAATAAAAA
>NC_046665.1:32139012-32149969 GCF_010883055.1 Belonocnema kinseyi | reverse complement strand
CGTCATTTGAAGGATCAAGCTCGACGAAAATGGTTCACATTAGTGAATACTAATGCCATCTCTTAGAATTTTCAGGTACTTATCAGACTGCCTAGTACAATTGGTATTTCATGCCTGCATCACTACACAAATTGTTGATCCATGGAGCCAAAATAATAGACTCCTTCGTCATTTCAATTGGACAATTATCGGAAGAGGCTCAGGAATCCAAAAATAAAGATTCCAAGAGATGCAGAGAGAATAATACAAGAAAGACAAGTGGCATCGACACGAACACAGATTTATTGCATTATCTCGTATTCTCTTCTGATCTTTATTTATCAAGTCTGAGAAGTGATTTCGTCAAGCCAGAAAGACCACTGCATCCAGAAGCAGAAGTTATACTTTTGAAACAGACGGGCCAAACTGTGTATTTGTTTATTTCTGGGTGGAAAACGCTATTCATTCCATGACGAATAGAAAAAGATGAATAATTGTTCATGAAATTGTTTATAACTATGGCAGTTGTTATTATTCATCCAAATCCCCTTACGTTATTCGAAGATCAGTCATTAACAACTAAATACATTTAAAGAACGGAGTTTGTGTGACGAGAAATAGCCGAATAATGCAATTTTCAACTAAGATCGTTTGAGCAATTACAAATTGTTATTATATGAGCAGATATGATAACTGAGTATCATTTACGAGCTCCATGGAGCTAATTCCATAGAAAATGACTGTTAATTACATTTTTTAATTTATCCTACGGTACTGGAAAATTGTACTGGATAGTTCCTCTGCTCATTTTGGGTATTTGGAAATGAATCTGAGTATTCTCTTGGAAATGGTACTCTTCAAAAGTCAAAAAAAAAAAAAATTTCATATTTATCAAGAAATAAAAAAAACTAGAGCCTCAATTTGAATATATGCTCTGATAAGATTAACTGGATTGTCATCAGCTTTAATTTTTAAACACCGTTTGAATCGGATGAAAACTGTAGTCGGAAAATCAATTTTTCCAGAGTCGTGATTTTCGTCCCACTGTGCCCGGTCACAGTTGATCACCAGCACCGCAGTCGTCTTGACTCTTGAGGACTCGGTTCATAAAAGACGCTTATGGAAACTTACGATCTCTTTTGAGATTTATTGTAAAACCTTACTGACGTATTATTTTGAAATTATTATTTGTCTAATAATTGTAAATCCATAAATTGAAATAAATATTGTTTTATATTAAAACTAAACGCGACGCAAAGTACATAAGTATGCGGAGTTTAAATAAAATCGGAGAATTCGACTATTCGGAACTGCACCAAAAAAAATGCAAAATTAAAAAATTTATCAAAGGCTGAATCGATTGGACTCAGTGCGTGCCGAAACGTTAAGATCGATTAAAATCCAGTGATCAAAAATTTGGACGATTACAATACATTCTCATTAATGAGAATGTAAAAAATTTCCATTTTTAATGTACGTATATGCAAAAGAATGCACCAGGGTTCCAATAGAAGAGAGATCGATTTAACAGTTCCTGGAACTGCTGCCCACGCAGTTTCTCAGCGCGGAAGCGCGCACACAGTGTCAACAGTGTCTCGCCACTAGTAGGATAGCGATCAAAACTGTCACTACCTGCAGTGTTTACGTTTCGAGGCACCAATTTATAAGCAAGGCCAGTGCAAGGAAACCCCAGAAACTGTTGCTATATCGGAGCTCTGGTGTACTCATGTCTTTTTTCAATTTCTGCTACCAATTTTTGCACTTTGGGGGACTCAAGGAAGTACCCTCGTATGGATACCGCGCCATTTCTGTCTTAGAGAGGTTTGTTTTTGTCTTATGAAAAATGCATTAAATCTTAAACCATTTTGTGCGTATCACACTTCCCGTTACTTTCAGACAAAGGTTGTAGATCTCATAAAAAATGAAAATTTTATGCCATATTAATTTTTCGCCTATGAGTAACAGTTTTCGGGATATTCGAAGTTGAAGATGGAAACGTTGGAAATGAGAACCTATGTGATCTACACTATTTCTGTGACCGGTCACAGGAGTGCCTTAACGCTTCCCCCCTCCCCGAGACGATAGAAAGAAATTCGGCCTACCCTATTTGTGTGACCAGTTACAAGGGTCCATTCCTGACCCATGATGAGACGTTAAAAAAAGGAACCTACGTAACCTACATTATTTCTATGATCAGTTCCGCCTCCGAAACGATGATGGAAAGAGGAATCTACGTGAACTACATTATTTCTGTGACCAGTAACAGGGGTGCATTCCCGCCCTCCGATGAGACTTTATAAATAGGAACCTATGTGGCCTACATTATTTCTGTGACCAGTCACAAGATTCCCCCCCCCCCCATGAGACGTTGGAAATAGGAACCTACGTGACCTACACTATATATGTGACCAGTCACAGAGGAGCGTTACCGCTCTCAGTGAGACGTAACATACATTATTTCTGTACATTTAAGAACAGTCAAGTTTAGTGCATTATTTCTTGTACAAGGGGCGATGGGAAAATTTTTTAAAAATTCATGAGTATGAGGAAAACTGTTGTGAACCAGTTGCAGTTGAGAAATTAAATTTTAAAAAAATTGTTGCTTGAAAGTAAAAAAAGGTGCAACTATATTATCTTCAGTTCTAACACAGATATTAAAAGCGATTCAAATTGCAAACTGTAATAGATAGGCTCTGTAGTTATTTTAAATCACCCGCAAGGATGTGTTATTCTAATTTTTTGTGAAAATCGCGATATTTTTAGACATTTTTTTTTTGTTGGAAAACAAGTGACAGAAAGCAGGGGCGGTCTTGTTTTATTGCCGACCGCTGGTCCCTTTCTTCGACCTGTGGCCAGGTGCCATCCAAGCATTCAGAACCAGGGGTCGAAGAATGGCACCAGCGGTCGGCAGTAAAACAAAAGAAGGCCCCCTCTGCTTTCTGTCACTTGTTTTCCAACAAAAAAAAATGTTTCAAAATATCGCGATTTTCACAAAAAAGAAGACTAACACATCCTTGCGGGTGATTGAAAATAAATACAGAGCCTATCAATTACAGTTTGCAGTTTGAATCACTTTAATATCTGTATTAGAACTGAAGATAATATAGTTGCACGTTTTTGTACTTTTAAGCAACAATTTTTTTTTTAATTTCTCAACTGCAACTGGTTCACAACAGTTTTCCTCATACTCATGAATTTTTGCAAATTTTTCCCATCGCCCCTTGTATAATAAATAATGCTCTAAACTTGACTGTTCTTAAATGTACCCGAAAATCCTTACTTTTTAACATTTTTCAGTCTGCTAAGCACACAAATTTTTTTACATAAACCTCTTTAAGCTCATTAACGTAGAACACTTTCAGCTTTTAAAGTCATAAAGATGCCTTATGTCCTCCGATGTGACATTAGAAAGGGGAACCTACGTGACTCACATTATTTCTGTGACCAGTCATAAAGATGTCTTATCTCCCCCGATGTGACGTTAGAAAGGGGAACCCACGTGACCTACATTATTTCAATTATCAGTCACAGAGTCTATAAGGTTTGTCACGTATTTAAAGAGTCTTCCATACACCAATCTCAGATTCAACTAACGTAAGACACTAGTCGTCTGCATCCAGGGCAATATAATGAATTTTACCAATCATTTCTTAGTATTTGTTTAATTGAATCCTATACTTTTTTCAGGTTGGTGAAGCAGGTATTATAGTGTTAGACGCCACTTTGGACGCCTCGACGACTGATGAATCTGATTGGGATATTTCTGAAGGACCACCATCGCCATGTGATGTATTATTCCTGAACGATAATGTCCTTATTAATGGTCGAAGCAATTTGTCGAAACAGCCGAGAAATCACAAGGTAAATATGCAAATTTCTTAATTTTCAGGTTAAGCTGGTGTGCTTTCATCGGAAGTAATTTCTTGTTTAATTCTCATCCTGATAAAAAGCTACTGTTCTATGTAAAATTTGACATCGCTAGTTTTTATTGAATCCCTACGTTTTGAATTCTCCCGATTGGGAAATAAGAGGTTTCGCATGTCAGCATGTCGTAGTCTGTAAGCACGATAACTTTCAAAAGAATAATGGGATTGGATTGTGTTTTAGCATACTTTTTTATGGTCCAAAAATAAAGGTCAAGTTTGTAAGAAAGCTTTCTTCATTCAACGGTTGTGGCTTTACTCATTAACATTTTTTATGAAAAATCGAAATTTCACATTTTAAGCCAAACCATTAATCGTGAATAATATTATTAAAAATTAAGAGTGTCCTATGTAGAAAATTATCGTGACAGACTTGCGTTGATTAAGGCATTGTCTATACCATCTAATCTAGACGGTCTTTTTAGACCCTAATCGAGCACTAGCTAGTTCGCCATGACCAATAAATTTTCGAAGTATCAGACCCAAATATCTTTTGGACATTTCCAAAGATATCCAAGGTATTTAAAAGTACTGAAGGCGAAAAAAGAACATTAAAAAAACGGCATTTTTCCCTCTCATCAGCTAGTCAGTCTTTCCGGGCCTTAATCGGATACTGACTAGTCTTATCAGGACCAACAAATTTTATAAGTTTTGAATCTAAATATTTTTTTGCACATTTCAAATAATATCCACGGTGTTTAAAAGTATACAAAATGAAAATTGTGCATGAAAAAGAAAGCATTTTTCTCTCATAATCTAGACAATATTTAAAATAATTTTTAACGTCAACCATCTAAAATATATTTTCACAAGACCGACTAACTAGCGTTAAATTAGCTCGTCAAGACTATCGTTTGACCATACAAAAAAGTTTCACTTTTACTCAGCCCCATAAAAGACTTTCTTGACTGCTCCACATTAACGTCCAGGACAGTCTATCATGTCCCCGAATAGTTCCCCGTTAATTTCCGCAAACTCCGCTTATATCGATTTTCGAATACAAATCCAAACAATAGGTGAAGCAGCCAATTCAAATCCGACCAGCAGGAACGTGGCTTCAGCTTTCGAGAAATAAATCGCAACATTTTTTTACATTCTCACCATAATAGGAAGGTATTGGTATTAATACTAAAAAAGACAATTTCTTCTGATGACTTTTTGATAAAAATAAAAAATACCAGAGTTAAGCACATACAAAATTCAACCAAACAAACGAAAATCCAGGGGTTGATCACTCAGAAATCAGGAAGTCATACCAACAATGACTGCCACCGGAATAACGATGACCTGTGGAGACCTCCCTCGGACTAACTGCAGATTTCTTATGACTTTCCACGAGACTCCCTCGAAGAGTTAATCGCGCGGTACTTGAAACAGATCTCCCGAGTGTTTCCGACAGAGTCACGAATCTTCCCGGCAGGGATTTTGCCGCACCGGCCGGCTGGAGCGAGAGTTCTCGTGACGCATCGAGACTAACTGGGACTAACCAAGGAACTACACAATAGAATTCAGAGACTCCTACTGACCGCCATACGCCTGCCGTAAGTCCGGGAATCACCTGAAATCTCAGTGACCAGCCCGTCTTTAAATGATTAGGCCAAATAACGCACGATCTGAAAACAGGAAAGAGAAGAAAAATGTTTCTTTTTGAATACCCTCGCAAGATTATCATGACAACTATGAAAAACATCTACTTTTTTATAGTTAAATAATCACACTTATTGAATTATCAGGAACACGGAGACACAATTTTTTCTTTTTCTAGCCGAACAGAGACTGAATCATATTCCCGAGGACCGAGCCATGGACCCGGGGACTTGAGCCAGCAAAAGACGCAGAGCATTTTTAAATTATAAACATTACGTATTCCAAACATCTCGCCATAGTGATACTTTGCTGTCCACACTCGGCATTCGTCACTTCGAAGGGATACTTCGAGAAAGAAAAAAGGTTAAGGTCAATACCGAAAGTGGATGAAGCACTGAAAACATAAAAAAATATTTCGTTTAAAATTCGTTTTGTCATGCCACCTCGTTGACACAACTCTCGCTTGGTCCTAGTATATTGCTTTCACACAGGTAACTTCTCTAAATTAGCCGCCTCTCTTTGTAGGATGCCTAAGTAGTTACGCGCTCAAAGTAACAACCTACACTACATCCAGTATCAAATACAATTTAGCAGCCACATACACTTAGCTATGAACTGCTTCTCAGTAAGTAAACAGACCTACGCCCTTAGTTAGGCCCTGTCTCCCGTAGGCAGATACAAACACACAGTTGTAACCTGTAACCTACCCTCTTAATTTTTCTGAGAGCAGCCATGCCCTCGAAGTTACAACCTGCTCGTCTATCACACGATATCAGCTTAGATAGTCACACTCTCGAAATTTGTGACCTACGTTTCACTAACATCGTTTATACCTGTAACCTACAATTTAATTATACTGTTAATCAACGTCAGCTTCTAGCCACACCGCCCAAGGTTTTAGGTACTCCAGAGCATATACCTCTCGATAAAGGCGTTGACAGCGAGTGGAAACATCGAGTTCTGCCACCGCGTAGCGGTAATTGTCCAGACAACGTGATTTTTAGAACGGTACTTTCCATTTTGCAACCAAATTCCGACTGGTTCCGACGCTTACAAAAGAAGAGATTTTAATTAACGCCAAATCTCGTGGAGATAATTTAACAGGAACGCCCTTTTTTTATCAAAACTCTGTTTCTGTTTCTTCTGGGCAGTTTGGATGCGCTCGAACACTTTCTGACGCAGAGCCGTGACATCAATAGGATCCGCAACATCCTCGTTGTCACTATGAAGACCAATATGATATACCTGCATTACTTGCTGTGAGTGAAACCAAATGTACTGTTGACAGTGCCGTTGATGCCGATCTGGATATTCGTAATTTTAAGGTCCAATTCGTCCGCCTCGTCGTTAGCTCCCATAGTGTCTAGTGCAATGAGGACAGTGGCATTACATCGTTCCATTTGTCTGTTACCTCTAGACATTTCCACTGCATTCAGATGATGTTTAATGTTGAATTTAGCACAGAAGTCTTGGAATCGTTTTGAATGGAAAGCTCTACCTCTGTCCGTTACCAGTGAACATTCGCTCCATATATCAATGATGACGGCTAGCGTTTACCCGTTTAGGACACATGATTTTAAAAAATTCCTGCCTGAATCTTTCTGTCTGATCAAACTAACGGTTTTTTGTTACATTCGCCCTAAGTTTGCTTTGTCTCGCTGTACATTCTTTTCCGACGGAAGCATGCTTCAATAGTGCGCCCGGTTCGTTTGCAGTACGTACATGTTTTTGAATTATTGGGACATTCGGTTTTCTTGTGTCCTTCCTGTTTACAAATGTAGCAAAAATTATCGTCTCTTTCAGAGCGACCAAGTGGGCAATTAAACATCTTATATCCGATTCCAGACCAACGATAACATTTTAAAGTTGAAGTTCCTGGATATTTTTCCGCCCCCGCAGTATACGGAATAAATTTATCCGTAAAAAAGTCACGAACTTGTAGCTAGTTCTCGGATACGGGATAAAAAAATGAAACATTAAATCCTTATTTCTATGAAAAATGTATGGATAAATTTGGAACTTTTTTACGAACAGTTCCTGAAAATTTTAGACTTAAATATAAACAGGCAAAAATTTTATTTGTGCAATTTAATTTTTCTTTATTTATAAATTCGCACAACTCTGAGTGTTCGAACCCTCGAACTGCTGACTCGACAGTTTTTAAACATAAACCAAGAGTGCATAAACACGCGCAGCCATCGAGGCTTAAATAATAGTAATAATAATCAAACTTCTAGCCACTCATCAGACGAACTCGAATCACACATACGCGTGGACATATGCACCGCGCGTATGGGTGAGTATGTGCGGGCCACGTGCAAACGAACCTACTGCCTGGTTCCCAGATTTGCTGGGCAAGCTCGTCATTGCTCTGTCAAACATGGCCCAATCACTCATAATACTATTCTAATTATTTATGGGAAAAAGTGGTAAAAGGTTGTAGACTTGTATAGAGTTCGTCAATTCTTTCTGAAAATTCCCAAATTATTTACGAAAATACATCAATATCCGATGAATTTTTCTAATATCCGAGACCTAGCTACTAGTTCATGACTTGTTTACGTTTACATTTTTTCCTTGTATCGCATGGTTTTGTTCAAGGCCAATTTTGTTTACCCGCTCTTATCGCTGTTCTATCGCCCCTTCCAAGGAAAGCTTTTGAGTACACCGCGAGTGCCGCTGGATCGGTGATTCCCGACACCTTTACTACCAACTTTATAGACGGATCATCCACGTGACGCACAATCGGATTTACTAAGTCACGACCGCAAAAATTAAAGTCCATTTTCCGGATCACATTTATTTTATCATAACAGTATTCGAAAAGGTTCTGGTTAACTTTCGGTTTCACTCCAAACATATCAGTCATCAACTGATGCAAATCTCGCGTGCTAGGAAAACTATTTAATAGTAGCCGTTTGTATTCTACCTAGTTTTTTGGAACACTGGACAACATTTTATATCAGGTTGCCGCGCTACCTTTCAGTTTGTTTGTCACTAGGTGAAATATGAACGCGTCATCCCAACCGTATATTTACGCACATTCTTTCACTTTTCTCAGTCATGGTTTTATATCGCTTTTAAAAGGATTAAAATCACTTACGTCTTTGTCTTGAACCAACACTCCGTAACCTCTATTGGCCATCCGGTTTAATTGTGCCAGTACAGTACTCACTGTATCTACCGGTTCTGAAGAAGAAACATCCCTTCTGCTTCTCTGAGGTATTGGATCGGCCGTACCTGGGCTACGTTTTGGAGTCGAAGAACGGTAACGCGGCGCAGGTGAAGAATCTTCCGGCGTATAAGACCTTGAGGAAGCATGGCGCTTCCTGCTGCCTCCTGAGGTTGGCAATTGCATGGTCACTGTCACGAACTTCACTTATTATTTTCTTTTTTTTACACTGTAAGTTTTATTTCGCCGCTAACTATCATTTTTTGGAGATAATCCCACATCTGATTGTAAGAAACAACTACTATTTTATAGTTAAACAATCACATTTATTGATTTATCAGGAACACGGAGATACAATTTGTTTTTTCTGTAGCCGAACAGAGACTGAATCATATTTCCGGGGACCCGAGCCGTGAACCTGGGTACTTTAGCCAGCAAAAGATCCAGAAAATTTGTAAACCATAAACCCCACGTATTCCAAACATCCTGTCATAGTAATACTATGCCACTCACACAACTTTTTGAATTTTCTAGAAAAATCCAAAATTCAAGTTTTAACAGCATAAAAAATAATAACAAAATAAAAAATTCCGTTTTGCGTTCAAATTATGCTAAATACTAAGTAATAATTCGGCAAAAATTATACACTTAAAAAAATATCTACAAATTTGTCATGAGACACTTTTTGATCAGGCGCGTAGTAACCCACTCCGTCGGCTTGCGGGTTCGATTCCCACCTCGCACTCTAGGAGAGCCTCGGCGGCCCATGCGGTGAACACTAGCCTAGCAATTCATCTCCGGAGAGTCGTGGAATCGGTACCTTTAGAGAAAAAGGTTTCCTCTAAGTACTTAAAGTTTTTGCTCTTGGTGGTTCGGAACCCACTTTAAACTGTAGATCCCCCTTCCACCACCAAGTAAGTGTTGGGGGGTGGGGTGTAAAGGAATAAAGAAGACGGTGCAAGAAAAATGTAAACCCATAGGGGACACATTAGAAGCTTCCATTCCAATAAAGCTACAAATTTGGTATGAATAATTTTTTGATAGGATGCGTATTTTTTGTTTTAATTGAGAAAAATAACATAAAAGAATTAAATTTTCTGAAAAATAATGCAAGGTTCGAAAACACATTAATGAAACAAAAAATTGTGTACCCAAAAAAGATCTACAAATCTGTATTAAACTTTTTTATAAGAATACATTCAAAATGAAAAAAAATATTAACTTGTTAGAAAAACGACAAAAGCATTTTTGGTTTAAATCGTAAAAAATAACATTGGAAATAAACAAATTAAATTGGTGGAAAAACGCCACAAGTTGCATCAAGGCCATGTGACGAGAGGGTCACGTGACCAAACCTGGTCCTCAATTTTTATTTCCCAACTTACGTCTAAACGAAATGAGGTATCGCTCTAAAATTTTGGGAAATGAAAGAGGAGGTAATAACGTCCATGTCTCCTCTTTGTTCTGGTGGGAATTAAAAAAAAACTTTTCGAAGAAAATACAAGTGGAAGTTAGATCGGTACTTGTCTTTCCCAACTTGCGTCCGCACGGAATGAGATATCGTATTAAAAATTTGGCAAGCTAAATAGAAGGCATGCACGAATGTGTCTCTGGTCCTAAATAATTAGAATTGTGAAAAAAAAATTTTTAATTACTATTTTGGAGAAATACCGACCGTGCTGTAAAACCCTGCAAGCTAGTTATGAGATTTATATTTATCCAAGTGGGGCAAAACAGCAAAAGTCGCTCACGAACATTATGCAGAAATAATGCGAAAACTAATTTTTGCACTTTAAATCCAAATAAACAAATTTGGTCTGATATACGTATCAGCTGTGTAAGAGCAACACCATGGCAGCGAGTAGACAACTTCTATGGAAATAGGAAACAAGGGACTACTATCGGCGAGAAAACTATAGGCTCTGCCTTTGAAGCTTAACAACTCAGTCAAAAAAATGCTAGCACAACAAAAAAACAGTTATTTAAAAGCTGAAAGTTTTCTACGTTAATAAGCTTGAAGACGTTTATGTAAACAAATTTTTGTGCTTAGTAGACTGAAAAATGTAAAAAAAAGTAAGGATTTTTGGGTACATTTAAGAACAGTCAAGTTTAGAGCATTATTTCTTATACAAGGAGCGATGGAAAAAATTTGAAAAAATTTATGAGCATGAGGAAAACTGTTGTGAACCAGTTCCAGCTGAGAAATTTAAAAAACAATAAAAATTATTGCTTAAAAGTACAAAAATGTGCAACTATATTATCTTCAGTTCTAATACAGATATTAAAGCGATTCAAA
>NC_046665.1:32131133-32138912 GCF_010883055.1 Belonocnema kinseyi | reverse complement strand
CGACCGCTGGTGCCTTTCTTTGACCCGTGGCCAGATACCATCCAAGCATTCAGAACTAGGGGCCGAAGAATGGCACCAGCGGTCGGCAGTAAAACAAAAAAAGGGCCCCCTCTGCTTTCTGTCAATTGTTTTCCAGCAAAAAAAATGTCTAAAAATATCGCGATTTTCACAAAAAAGAAGAGTAACACATCTTTCCGGGTGTTTGAAAATAAATACAGAGCCTATCGTTTGCAGTTTGAATCGCTTTAATATCTGTATTAGAACTGAAGATAATATAGTTGCACCTTTTTGTACTTTTAAGCAACAATTTTTTTTAAATTTAATTTCTCAACTGCAACCGGTTCACAACAGTTTTCCTCATACTCATGAATTTTTTTACATTTTTTCCATCGCCCCTTGTATAAGAAATAATGGCGTCCACATTTTTTCTTTTCTTTTTTAGGATTTTTTTTAAAGAGGATCTGTTTTCACATTACAATAGGAACATTTTATATTAATCGTCCAAATTTGGTCGTCGGATTCTTTTTTTTAGTTTCAGAAATTCTATACATTATTTGTCAATTTGAATGCGTATAATCTGCAAAGGTTTTATAATACTTAAACTTTAAAGGTCCACAAAGGTTTCAATTTTGAATAAACGATCGGTTTACTTGAAAATGTTCGATTTGAATTATTGTTGTCTTTGAAGTCTTGGAAACAAAAGTTGTTCAACTTAAACGGCTTCTGCTTTGGCATTTTATACCTAAAATTATTTTATGTCTTTCATTTGGAGAGTTTCCACTCTTTAAAGCTTGGATTTGGTACAATTTTCAACATTTGAGTTTGAAAATGTTAAATTAAAAATATTTTATTTTCAGTTTTATACCTTTCTCGTTTAAAATTATTCTAGATTAGAGTCGTTAATTTGAAAATTCTTTTTTAAATACAAATGATAAATTGTTTACTTTGGACGGTTCGAATTCAAAAATTTAATTAACCCGAAAGTACCATGTACTAACCTTCCTGAAGGCTCACATTTCTACCTTACTCTAGGAGCTGGGTGTAATCCTGTGTGCCGTTCTAGGTCCACAGGATTTTTTTATTGTATATCATGTAAAATGTTGTCCTGATTATGAAAAAGTGGGGTGCCCCCCCCCCCTAAAAAATGCCGGAGTTTTTAGATATACGCGTTTTAATTATTTTTTAATTAATGCGATAGCCCTGTTACAATTTGGAGACTTTCGAAAGTTTAAATATATGGTCGGCTAGAAAACCGATGTAGGAAGAGAAATGTCTTTTACCATTCTTTGATTATATCAATTGTTAATATTATAAATAAACGATTGCGTTGAAAGGTGAGGAAAAAAAAACATTGTTCTTATTTTGATTAAAATATTTATTTCACAGAAAAAAGCATCACACAAAAGTTGGACTACTCACAGAGGGGAATTTTTGTCCAAGAGAACATTTTTTGATAAAAGTTATCGATTTCGAGAATACATCGATCAAAGAAATAATAAAATTCAGAGCCAGATAGAAAAGTGGTTTTCTTTGTAGGAAGCAATTTTATCAAGAAATTTCTAGAGATAAAAGACACTTCTTTTTGGGTCTACTTCAACTTTCATTAGGAAAATTTATTATAATGTTTTTATTTAACAAGATAATGAGCATTTCTGAATGTACACATTTGGACATGCTGTACATTTTGGAATTTTAAATCAAATCTTCTGGAAATTTGTACATGGATAAAGGAAGTCTGAATTAAAATATTAGCGTCAGCTAGTTTAAAATCAATTAATAACTCTTTATGCTATAAACAATAAGAAACTAAGTCTCTTTATCAACTTCTAATAATCGTAGGGACTTGTAATAAAGCTGAATAATTTTTATAAAAATTAAATACTAAATTGGCTTTTAAAAAATATCACTATTACTTATACTTTGTTTATTATTAAATTATATTTTTTTGGTTGAAATGTAATTGATCCTTATTGGTGCGATAAAGGAAAAGTTTACGGTGGCAGCATGAGGCCCCCATAAACCATCCCAATTTTTTTCCGAGCCAAAGGCGTGAACTTGTCGCCCTGGCTATTTGTGCTAGAGAGGTGAGAGCCCTTTGCAAGGGCGACAAGCTTACGCCTTTGATTCTGAAAAAATTTGGGATGGTGTATGGGGGCCGCATACCGCCACCGTAAACTTTTCCTTTATCGCAGCAATAAGGATCCATTACATTTTAACCAAAAAATATAATTTAATAATAAACAAAATATCAATAATAGTAATTTTTTTAAAAGCCATTTTATTATTTAATTTTCATGAAAATTATTCAGCTTTATTACAAGTCCCTGCGATTATTAGAAGTTGATAAAGAGAATTAGTTTATTATTGTTCATAGCATAAGGAGTTATTATTTGATTTTAAACTGCCTGACGCTAATTTTTTAAATAAAACTTCCTTTATCAATGCAAAAATTTCCAGAAGATGTTATTAAAAATTTCTAAATGTACAGAACGTCAAAATGTGTACATTCATAAATGCTCATTAACTTGTTAAATATAAACATTATAATAAATTTTCCTAATGAAAGTTGAAGTAGACCCAAAAAGAAGTGTCTTTTATCTCTAGAAATTTCTTGATAAAATTGCTTCCTACAAAGAAAACCACCTTTCTTTTCTGGCTCTGAATTTTGTTATTTCTTTGATCGATGTTTTCTCTAAATCGATCACTTTTATCAAAAAAATGTTCTCTTGGACAAAAATTCTTCTCTGTGAGTAGTCCAACTTTTGTTTCAAGCTTTTTTCTGTGAAATTAATATTTTAATCATAATAAAAACAATATTATTTTCCCTCGATTTTCAACTGAATTGTTTATTTTTATGTTAACAATTGATTGAGTCATAAAATGGTGGAGGACATTTCTCTTCCTACATCGGTTTTCTAGCCGACCATATATTTAAACTTTCGAAAAACTCCAAATTGTAACAAGGCTATTGTATTAATTAAAAAATAATTCAAACGCGATTATCTCGATACTCGGGCATTTTTCTGGGGGGGGGGGGGGGGCACCCTACTTTTTCGTAATCAGGACAACATTTTACATGATATTCAAAAAAAAATCCTGCGGACCTAGAATGGCACACAAGATTACACCCAGCTCCCATAGTACCTGGCCTAGCATGTCACGTTACGATATGTTAGAAAAGTTACTATTCCGCGAAATATTTGAAACGTTTTTTTATTCTATTATGTTGATTTTTAGTTTGAAAATTGTCGTACGTCAACAAAAACACTGCATAAAGCGCTGACGGGCCGTGACTTTTTTCAGCTTCTCAAATCGAGTCCGCCTGTAGCACATAATATTTCGCAATCTTCACGTGTAAGTCCCCGCGCACTGCACCTTTCGGCTGCGCTACTGGTGTTTTTCATGCAAGAGTCGTTCGCGTGGGCCAGTAGTTTTAAGATTTACTTGCTACACCGCAGTTACTACTCTCAGAGTCGGGTTTGTTTATCTGTATCATTATTGATATTATTTATTTATTTAAAATAGAGCTGCTATCTTTGGCACATGCGCATTTGAAAAAAGTTGTTTACAGTACCCTCATTAAAACCAGGCAGAAGCAACTAACAAAAGTAGCTTGATAAAAATAACTTGCGGATCGCGGTAGGGGTCGGGGCCCCTCCAGAGAGGAAAGAAACAAATCATGTCGTGAACTAATCCGCTGTCGGCGCTGCTGCAATTCTTGCTGGCAGATACATTAGGCTATATGACAAATATAAACTTGGATAGACTTGGTCTGTCAGGCCCAATGGCTATCCACGTAGTAAATAGAACTCGAAAGTGGGGTGAAGTAAGGGCTTCGAAAATTCGTTTTCGGCTCCCTCTACCACTTCGTCATAAAAGCTAGTCCAGTTCGCTCCCAGTATTCTAACAAGCAAAGCTGGAAAAGTGCGATTGGGTCCAGCATTAGTCCAGACGCCATACCCACTTCCGTCGGATTCGCGTTTGATATGTAATGTTAATGATTCTTGTTCAGGCTGATCTCCTGATTCGGAATCTGCGTAATACCCCTCTGACATTTATGGCGTTCTCGCGATATAAGCGATTAATTGAATTTTCATTATTAATTAATTATTGAATTACCGTTCAATATTAAAAAAAAATTTCTTTTGCATTATTGTAGAGGAAAAGAAGAGGAATTAATGTTGTCGTGACACTTATTCGATGAGATCAATATTTTTTGCAAAAAAAGCGTTAATAGGTAAAATAATGGGCAAAAATTAGTATCCTTTGTGTGCTGAGTAATATTATTTTATTTAAAAACAGTTTTTTTATAATCGAAAATATGAGTTGAAATGGACAATTTTCATAATAGACGCTATCTCTCTAAAGTTAATATTTTCAAAGATAGAAAGGTTTTAATTTTCCAAACGAAAAATACCTTTTAATTAATAGTCTTCTTTCTCGACAGTGATTTGTTTTATTACAAAACGTTTAACACAGAACTGTTCTTTACTCTATAATAAATATATTTTCGTATGAAGTCGACGAAAAATTAATTATTTTGATATAATTAGGCATCAATGTTTAAACAATCTTTTTAACCTCACGGGAAAAATGTATAAAGCAGTCAAAGTTTGCATAGTGTTTGTTGTAATCTCTCTGAAACCAATAATATCATTTGTAATCGAAATCTATTAATATTCGCACCTGTAGAGGTAATGAAAATGTCTGAAATAAAATCGCTTCCAACTTCGTTTCTATGCCTCCTGTAAGGTTGAGATTAGTTGAAATAATTCAAAAATTGAATTGGAATCCATTCATGATATTTATTTTTTTCAATTTTGATTCCCTGTACAATTATCAATGGTAATTTTTTTTAAGTGGCCTGACATTAGGTACAATAGGCTAGCTGCTCCCTGGTGGGCTGGCACGGGCACGTAGAGCGAACATGTGCACCGAAGGTTCAAAACGCAAAGGTCTAGACTTACATATTTGTAAAAAGTCAGCCCCTGCATAAGTACACATCATAAAACATGCAAGTCTACGCCTTTGCGTTTTGACCCTTCGGTGCTTATTTTCACGCTACCTGCCCGTGCCAGCCCACCAGGAAGTAGCTAGCCTATTGTACCTAATGCCAGGCCACCTCCAAAAAAAAGTAAATCCTCAAAAAAAAAGCCTCCAAAATAAATTTTATTTAATTTGTAGAGTGACAGTTAAAGGGTCAAGTTTAAATGTTGAAAAATCTTCCAGAAGCTGTTTTCTTTGAACTTTTGAGGATTTATGGACAAACAAATGTTTGTGTAGGTTTGGGGGCCAACGACCGTGGCCATATGACCTTGATGCAAGGGGACTCACGGTAAACAAGCACCCAAAATATTTGTTCGCCCGTAAATCCTTAAAAATTCAAAGAAAACAGCTTCTCAACGATTTTCGAACATTTAACCTTGACCTTCTGATAGTCGCTCTAACAAATTAAAAACTATGTTTTTGGACGTAAAAGAGAGGTTCCTATTTTTAAAAAAACTGACCTTCACATGAACATCAAAATTAAGCTCAAGGTCACAGTTATAAGTACAGAAAAATGACCCCCCCCCCCCCATTGTCCTGAACAACTTTTGTCCAAACAATTTTTTGTATCTTGCTTACCAACAAAGATATTTGCATGCGTCATTTAAAATTATCCACCCAGTATGTTTGACTAATCTATAATATAATTTTTTCAACTCCCACTTTTGGGCGAAGGTGCTAGAAACTTTTAGAAGTTAAGAAAATCAACCACACCAGAGTTTTGATTTTTTTGACTCGCATAAACGGCAGAAATCAATTGTCTAAACGCACCCCTATGACCAAGAAACTGCTCTTAACAGAAAATATGCACTGGGCCTAAATATAAGCATGTCATAATTTTGAGTTATTTCTGAGCTCTCCAACACACCTAACACTATTTTTGAAAAATCCACCTCTGACACTAAAAAATAACTAGAATAAAAAATTAGAGAATAAGTACAAGGAAAAGCATCTATAAGGTTGAGGCTATTCTTCATCATCTACGTTTATTACTGGTGTAATATCGGTACAGGTGTTCCGACAACGGTTGGCGTGATACTGATATACTACTTTTGCTGTACTGATACGTATTACTGGTAAAATACTGAAACAAGAGTTCAACGATTGGCTGGCATCATACTGTTTTACAACTGGCCCAGTACTGACCGTTGCCACTGGTGCAATACCAGCACAGGAGTTCCGCCAACGGTTGGCGTGATACTGGGTCGACTACTGGTGCAGTACTGATACATATTACTTCTAAAATACTGACACAAGAGTTCCACCAACGTTAGGCATCATACTGATTTGAACTGGCCCCGTACTTACCTTTATTACTGGTGTCATTTTGGCACAGGTGTTCCGCCAACGTTTGACGTGATACTGATATACTACTTTGGTAGTGCTGATACGTATTACTGGTAAAATACTGAAACAAGAGTTCAACGAACGGTTGGCATCATACTGGCTTGCAACTGGCCCAGTACTGACCATTACCACTGGTGCAATACCGGCACAGGAGTTTCGCCAAAGGTTGGCGTGATACTGGATCTACTGCCGGCGCAGTGCTGAAACGTATAATCGGTCAAATGCTGACACAGGCGTTGAAACAACGGTTGGCATCATGTTGGTGTACTACTGGCTTAAGATTAATATGCATAACTGGTTAAATACCGGAATCGGTGTTTCGCCAGTGATTGGCGTATTTCTGGCCACATAATAACTTCAAGTGCTGATAGAAAACAGCGATAAGAGTACAGCCAATGGTTGGCGTGATACTGTGTTGACTACTGGCGCAAGAGTTCAGCCAACGGTCGGCATTATACTAGTGTATTACTGGCTTAAGAGTGGTACACGGAGAAACTCTTGACCGTGAAACTTGGCATTATAATATTGATATTTACAAAACTTTGATGGCAATCTAGGATATAGCCGAGAAAATAGTATTATTGCCGCAGCCATAGGAAGAAATACATTTTCCATTTCATTTATAAATATACTACTAACCTAATAATTTCCATTTATAGTTTAAAAAATTCATATTTTTGATAGCAGATTGAAGTTAAAAAAAGTGATTTTCACAAATTAAATGATGAAACCGTAGTTGCAATAACTAGCATTGAAAATAACAAAAGTTGCAAAACAGGTAAGAAAAATGACCATTTTCAATGGGAAGGTGCAATGAAAGAAAAAAAAATTGAATGTAGTGTTTCGCGATTCAGTACCAAATGACGTCATTAAACGCGCCGAAGTTCATAAGGATGATAAAATTCTTAATGCTTATAATTTGTTTAATCACAGCCAAATATCTCCGTTCTGCTGCCCCGGAGACCCGTGTTCAATTCCCGCTAGGGCTGATATCTTCTAACAAGGTTTTTTCTCTTTCAGCTTAGAATAAAATATAAATATACAATTATATGTTTAATGTATAAAATGTATAGTGCGTGAAGTGAATGCGAATTTATTTTTATTTTGCTCTTTCGACCATGGAAGTTTTTACTATGTTATATGGGAAAAATTAGAAATGCGTGGAATGAACATAGACAGAATGTTTTTACTATTGTGTTTTGTAAACTTCACAGTCTGTCTTAGGGATTATAGTAAGTTTCTTTTGGTATAAGTGCAATTATTTATTCATTTATTTTATATTTCAATAGACATAATAACTTCAGACTTTAATATTCACAATAGTAATTCTTGCAATAGTGACTCTATATCCTGGCTTGCTATTGTCGTATTGTAAAAATAAATATT
>NC_046665.1:32123686-32131033 GCF_010883055.1 Belonocnema kinseyi | reverse complement strand
TTCCACTGAGACGATTGGGGTTTAGTTTCGACGTCATAACCATATACCCACGATTCATCCCCAGTTATAACCCTTTTGAGAAAATCAGGATCATTATTGACTGCATTCAACATCTCCTGAGCGATGGTCATGCGATGGATCTTTTGATCAAAATTAAGCAGTTTTGGAACAAATTTCGCTGACACACGTCTCATTTCCATTTTTTTTTTAAAGAAGAAAATCGCCGAGCACATCAAACCCTTCTAACCTTTTACGCCTCTGACAGAAAAACAACACGAGCTATATAGTCAAAACTGTGAACATATGATCGTGACGAGTGTACCAACACAACAAAATAAAAAATTTAAAACTTGAATGTACGTAGCCCGCGAAAATTGAAAAGTCACCTTACTTTTTGAATGCACCTCGTATGTATTCATTCTAAGCAGTGCCGTTAACATGTATTGACAAAATACTCGCAGTCAATTATTATTTATTTTTTAAATACCTTTTTTGTTATATCTTTAGATTATAGAAATAGTGGGTGTTAAAATTAAACAAATAGTTTGAAAATGATATTTTTGTGATTATAAATAATATTCGGACGATATGTAGTCGTATGATGATGAATGGATGGTCTTCAAAACATTTAAATAATTTTTTTATAATTTTTAAAATTAACTCCGGCGTCTTCGTACGCCAGCGGTTTGCCAGTACTGCCTCAGTACTGACAGTCAGTACTGCGCCAGTATCGCCAAGCGTTACAAGCCAGTACTGACATAGTGCTGGCTCAGTACAACCAGTCAGTACTGGAACTCCGACAGGCGGTACTAGGCCAGTACTGGGCCGGTGATGTATTTTTACCTGGGATACCTTCGTTATCACTTGGAGCCTGACCAGTAGCTGCCCAGTACTAATCTGCTGTAGTGGCCCATTGGTGAACTTCAGTGCTGGCCCAGTACTACAGGTCAGTACCTCGCCGAGTTTACAGTATTGGTTGAGCCAGTACAGGGCCAGTACTAACAGAGGGTACCGCACCAGTACCAAATGTAAGTACTTGCCCAGTACTGGCTAAGTACTGCAAGTCAGTACAGAACATTGTCATCATTAGGGGGTTTGCCGATATAATACTTGCCAGTATTCTAACAGTACCGCGCCAGTACCGAACTCCGACTAGCGGTACTAACGTGGTACTGTGCCGGTGGTAAATTTCCCCTGATGTTACATATTCAAAACCTTAAAAAACTACACATGTAGGCCCAATATACTTGAGAAATTTATTTAAATTCCATTGCAGTGGAACTTTTATCATTAGCCCAGTGCAATCAATATTTAAAAATATTTTCGTTAGTACGAAAAAAATTTTTCCAACCTTGGCAACGAAAATATTTGGTCCAATTGCTGGCTTTGAACCACTGACTTCTTTTTTACTGTAATGGAATTTAAATAAACTTCCCATGTCCCAGTAGTATTGAAATCTAGTATCAGGGTTAGTCCGAAAAATTGTTTAGAGTCTGAGAAATAAAGATGTTTTCTCAAGTTGCTGGCACTAGGTCACTGACACGCGCTTTACTGTAATACCCAGATGTTTAATAAATATTCCAAGTCCCGGCAGCGAAACATCGTGCACTATGTTGCGTATGCACTGTGTCCGCTCTTGCAATCGCTTTTTTTAATGGAAAATTTCTCTATTTTTGTAAATACAGGGTTTTGAAGGGGAGGAATTCTGCTTTTTGAGAATATTAAAAAGATCGATGATATCGGAATTTGCCATAAATCGAGGCGAAAATTTAGGTTTGAAAAAAATGTAAAGTGCATAAGAGCCTTCCAAATCACCAATTTTTGTTTTTTTAATCGATGACGCCCAATCAACCGTTTGCTCTAAGGCCTTCAAATCTAAACCATGACTTTAGGATCAATAGTATTACAATATGCAAAAATTTGTACATGACCTAAGTACTTTCAATTTTCAGGTGGTATCACTTCATAAATGAAGGATGTCACGGCATAACCATGTAAGTGCCACTTTTTTCAAAACACTTTAATCGGATCAAAAATTCTCTAAAATTCCAACACATATTGACATAAAAAATTGGATTTTTATATAATTTAAATGATTTTTATTCATACAATTATTTAAATATGCGAGATACACAGAAAAATGAATAGCGCTATTCAATTCTGCGGATGAAATTACGTAAAATCCATCAGCAGCCTGGGTCGGATTAGTTTTGTGATACGAACATGTTATTTCAATGAATAACACGAAAATTCTAGGTCAATCAAAAAATCTACAACCCGTTCCCTTTATTACTCCCTTCTTCACCGAGTGAGTCATGCCTACCGCGAAAGGAAAAAAGCTTAAGGAGGTTCGATGATTATTGACTTTCTATACTTTTTGTCTGAATTAAAAATATTATGTACTTCAATGGTCATTTCACCACCTTGAAAAGTTTCAGCTAGGTTAAAGGAATTATTTTCCGATTTATTTATTCTTAAAGTTGCTGGATTAAGCCTAGAGTCTTATGGCAACATGTCAGAGTTTCGCATATAATGAATTTTAGTAGTTTGGATATCTATACAATTTTAGGAGAAAACATCAAATATGAAAGTTTACATACTTCTGAGGTTTATTTTGCAGCGATGCATAAACATGCTGTAGTGCGGGTACAGGCATGGAAAATCATTATTTTCTAGCGGATTTATATGAATTATTCTACTTCTTTCTTCTTTTACAAAGAAAAAGTTTTTATTTGTGGCACAGCTATATTCTTTTTCTTTCAGTAATGAACGAAAAAGGCCAATTGTGAAGATTTTGGAAATATTAGAGCTATAATATATAGTTGCGATCATCGAAAGCTTACCATAAAAAACAAGATAAAATTTTTTGAAATACAAACCTAATTAATTAAAATTAATGAGTGGAAAGTATAATAAATATCAAAAAACGACACAAACCTAATTCAATTTTTAATATTATTATTTATTATTAATTAATCATTATTTTTTCCACGCCTAGACTAAGATGACAGCCTATCGCGCCGCACAGTGGAGTATTTTGGATTTGTTCGTGCGAATAATCGACGAATCGTCAATTTTCAACCGAATTGAATTTTTGTTTTAAATACTCGTGAATAAATTTACTGTCTGAGAGATACGCCACTATTACAGTTTGAATCGCCAGTACGTCAAAAAAGCGTCGACCAACGTCGGCAGTCGTCGGTCGATTTTTAGGCTAATCAGCTGTCAGTAATATTTAGTAATTTTTACAAACAATGCTTCATGCTCATTGCTATTTATGTTTTCAACCATTACAAGTGCAAACCTTTCTATTCTCATTCTATTTTTGCAATAAAAGTTTTAAATAATAGTTAACAAACGTTCATAACGTTAATACTTTAATTTTTAAATTATTCAACCGAGAAACGTTTATTCTGAAGAGATCAACGAAAGAGTATTTGATAGAATTAAAAGTTTTTTTCTTACAGTTTTTATGTTTATTTTAATAAAACAGCTAGATCAATTAAAGTAAAATTTTAAAGAACACTTCTATGGATTCTGTTTCGCACTTCATCCGCTCGAAGTTGTTGGTTACTTAAACTTGCGTCGATAGACTTGGCGACTGAAAATATATAAACATTCTTTGCAGAATTATCCAGAGAAAGATTAATAACTTTTTTCATAAAAAAATGCAATGATTTTACAAGCTGTATTATATTTTCACACATAATGCCTTAAAATCAAATGTGAAAATTATAAATAGCTTGTCATTTAGAGGGAGTTGAAGTTAAAATAGACGAAAATTCAACAGTGTGTAAAAATATTTATTTTTCTCATTATTGCAAAAACGAAGAAAGTTACAACTTTTTTCCATTGAGAAAAAAATGTGCAATTAAGTTTCCTATAAGAGCATATATTAAAAATATTTTTAAAAAATTCTTCAAAGACTGTCACGGGCCTTCACACCCCTTGAAAAATATTGTATTTTATTTCATTTGCATTATTTAGCTTACATACTTTTGCCCAATTTCTTAAAGTGCAAATATAAATGAAAGTTTTTCAATATTTAAATACTGCCAAAGAAAACGGGCTCATAAGAAAAACTGTAGGTACGAATACAGCTCTACGAATAAGCTCTCATTCTGCTTTCGGTTTTCATAGTTGCGACGTTACCAAGTATACCGCCACCAATTCAGACTTGAGTCAAACATAGAACTTTTAATAATATTTACTTTCTTTAAAAATGTTTTTAAACAAATTTAGGTTTTAATTTTAAAATGACAAAATTTCGCTTTTTTGTTCATTTCCTTATGGCAAAATTGCTGTTAAGGAAGAAGTTGTCATAAACGTGCTTCTACTTCCTATCAATGAGTTACCTAAAATATTATTTTTATTGTTATTAAATTCACAAACAAATTAGATTACTAATAAATTTCTGTAGGGAAGTAAATGTAATTCCGAATGATAATAAAGGTTATATTATAAAAATTCTCAATTAATAGTTTACAGTTAAGAAGAGTTCAAAACATTAAATATCTCAGCTGCTCTAATATATAATGGTTAAATTATGTTAAGCATCTGCTCAGGACGACGATTCCACAGTAAATGTGTCGTTTTTTCCACCTCACATGGAGACGTTGAGTTTTGATACGCCATAGGGTCCCAGACTAAACAATGACGTATCAATGAGTCGCCGACGATGGCTTCTCCGTCGCATACTTCTAGTCCCCTGGCCAGCCTTTGGCCACTCGCTCAAAAGACAAAGAATCAGGTCTTCACATTCGGCCGCTCCTGATTATTACCTCGTCCTCGACGCGCAGAACCTGCTAGCTTCCTTCTAGAAGATTCATTTGAAAATTATGTTAATAGAGATATAATTTACTAGGTTAACATTGATTATGATCCAATGGTTGCTCCGCAATCAAAGTGATCAATTCTAATAAAAGAGCCCTTTGTCTCAGTGTCATTGAGGGAAAATAGAATGGGTATAGTAGATTTCCAGTCTTTCTGTCAGCAGTACTACTCAAAATATCCTGACTATTATCATTAATCAGATATTATCTTGTAATACTGACGTTGACCGTTGGTCTGGACTTCTGCCGAGAAACCAAGCCCACGTGAACCCGGACCAGGGGTAACACGCCAGAGTTTCCGACTCGCGGCCCTATCAAATGGTCCAGCCTACGCCAGAGGTTAAGGCCACGTTTTCTTTGACCACTAGAGAACGCCAGGACCTCGGACTCGGCCCAGGCTTGCGCGAGCCTTAACATTTTTTAGCCTTACCACTTTCACTCCGTAGAGTCGAAAATGACCCACGAAGTTAGCTGGTCCACTGCCACCACCGTCCGCTGGCCCGGAGTCTTCTTCATGTCCCGAAGATCCTCGACCTCGTATCGATCATTCGGCAACACAGTTTTGACCTTGAACGGACCCTTGGCCTTGGCATTCAATTTCCGGCTTTCTCCTGTTGCTGGTGCTGAGTTAGACTGCAACATAACTACATCACCTACTTGATGTTTCGGAGGCTTAAACGTTTTCGCATCAAAAGATTTCTTCTGTCTCTTTTGCTCTTCATCAATATTGCTTTTAGCTTTTTCGCGTAGTTCCTGTAGATCAATCAGATCCAAGGTTTCCTGAATTGCAGAGACTAATACCGCATCGGCCATACTGCGTGGCTTAAATCCATATATAAGCTTCGCAGGGGTATTACCTGTGCTTCGGTCTGTAGTATTGTTTATAGCACTTTGGACCTTCTTCACATTCTCATCCCAGTTCGATTAACTCTTTCACATTGACCATTAGCCCTCGGAGTAGCTATCGCGTTCAATGCGTGTTCAATACCGTATTCTTTACAAAAAATTTTGTAGGTGTGTGAAGTGAATGCAGAACCGCGATCTGAAATTATTCGTGTGGGTACACCGAATATGGCGAAAACAGTCAGTAAAGCGTTGACGACGTATTTAGACATATGTATTTCGTACTGGCTCAAGGATCCGGAATTTAGTGAATCAATCCACGATTGTTGAAATTTGAGTGTTTTTACGAACATTGCGAATAAAGGGTCCAATGTGGTCTAAATGTAGCGTGTGGGATGGTATGGCTACTTCCTTTATGGGGTGCAAGAATCCCGGCTTTTTTCCGGCTATTGATTTATAATACAAACAATTTAGGCATGCATTTACATATTTGGCTACGAACTTCCTCATTCCCTTGAACCAATAATTCTGTTTCATTTTTTCTATTGTTTTGTCTAGTGCAAAATGAGCTTGGTCATCGTGACACATTTTAACAACATTAAACCGAGCTGTCCTGAGAACTACCCATCTATTCCCAGCTTCGGTTTTACGGAAAACTACGTAAAGGTCAAAATATTGTTTCACAATAGGTTAAACATCGCCTGAAGCTAGAATATTGCGAATTATTTTTATTACGTCATCTTGCAATTGAGCAACCTTGATCCATTCGCCGGAAGTAATATCTACAGCCAAACATTCGACGGGATTCCGACTAAAGTAGCCTACATGTGAAACTTGAGTGCCCGGTCGATAAACGACATGAAACTTATAATCTTGTAAATAAACCCACCATCGAGCTAGTGATGGAACATCGAATCGAAAGTGTCGATGTTTGAAACATCGAAATATCGGAAACGGAAACATCGGTGTCAAAATGAAACGTCGATATAAAGTACAAAAACATCGATGTCGGTCTACAAAAACATCGATGTTGGAAGATTTTTCCATTTTTTCAATTAATTACTACATATTGCCACAGATTATTTCTTTTTTGAATAAATTACTACATTTATAGCCATGTAAACACTTATTTTAGTATTACAAGGCAACACAAAACTTTGTAACACGTTAAAAATAGAACATAGTAGTTTTAGGACACAAAACAAAGAGTAAATCGTAAATATAGCTTCAATTTTTAGATGTCTCCTTTTAACTTCGATTAAGCCTCTTTTCACATCTGAAAGATAATTTAACGAAAATAAAGATTATAATTGATTTTTTTTTAGATTTTTGACGTGAGTTTGGCTTTAGATTTCAATAAAATAATATCAACATAACCTAATATCTAACATAATGTTAATCCTGACCAAAAATAACTTCATGTATATTTTCGTTTTTCTCGATAGATTTATATTGAAAAAGTATAGTCCTTTTCCGGGTTCTTTATGTTTATTTACAAGATCGTGAACATGTTTAAACTCGAATCCAAGTTGAAATATGTTGACGATCTTGTAAATACATATTAAAAAATCAGAAAAGGCCTACACTTTCTTGACATAATAATTTTTTGTTTTAATAGGAACTTTTGTTCATCTCATAACTATGCTAGTGATTTTCGACATCTGTGTAAAAT
>NC_046665.1:32118162-32123659 GCF_010883055.1 Belonocnema kinseyi | reverse complement strand
CCCCCCCCCCCCCCGTTTTTGTCAAATGTCCACGTTTTGAGACCCCCTAAATACGAAAAATAGGTTTTTGTCAGCACGATAACTTTGAAAAGCATTGACAGATTGCATTAACCTTTCGTATACTATTTTCATGTCCTAAAAGAAAGGTCAGTATCGTTAGCCAGCCATTTTGGGTGAAAATTCAAAAAGTGAGCGTATTTTGACCACAATTATAGCATTTACAAAATTTCGAAAAACACGAAAATCAACATTTTAAGCCAAATAACGCATGGTATGAAAAAAAACCACGAAAAGAAAAACGTTGCTTTTTAAAAGCCCTACAAGCTTATTATAACAACTTTTTTAATTTGGTCGAATAGTTGAAAATTGAAAATTTGCTTGTACCAAAAATAATGAAAAATAAAAAAAAAGTCCATTTTTTGGTCAAACTATGCAAGATACGAAAAAAAATGAATAAGCTAAAATTGCGCGCCCTGGAAAGACCTACAAATTTATAACAAATCATTTTTCGATAGGATGCGTAGATTTTGTTTTTAGTCGTAAAAAAAACATTAAAAATAAAAAAAATACAATTTTTTTGGACTAGCGACACAAGCTACGAAAAAAATGAGACAAAACTTGGTCATCCAAAAAAGCGCCATAATTGTTGATAGGACCAGGGTGGCAACTTGACCGGGAAACCGGGAAATGACCGGAAATTTTATTGACCGGGAAAAACCGGGAATGTTATTAATGATCGGGAATTTACTTCTGATCACAGTAAAACTCAAGTTTTCATTATTTTTATATTTTTGGTCATCTTAGAAAAGTGAGTTTTACTTTATCTATAGTCACAGGACATATGAGTGTGTTTATTAGGTTACATTCCGATTTTTTCCCCAAGGAGCGGTGTTTACGACGGAAGTATTGGGCCGCCAACCGTTGGTTAATTACGCTGAAAGAAATTCCCTAGTCAGCCCACATATTATAGTGTATTTCTCTCCGGGTACTTAACCATGGGTTGGCTGCCTGCCTGCTTTCCGAGCTCCGTTCACCCTAAAAAGACGTAGAGTGCACGGTGATACAGAAGTATAGCGCCCATGATAGAAAGCAACATATAAACAAGAACGGACAGGCACGAACAGGTACCTCAAAGATTTTGTCCATTTTATCTGTGATTATAAAAATTGAGTCATGATTTTAAAAATACTGGTAACTAATATCTCTTGACGAACTAAGTCAGGTAAGTTCATCTACTTTATGTCAATTTAGAAAAACCAATTCAGAAATAAATTAAAAACAAAATTCACTCCCTTCAAACTCAACAAAAAATTTAGTAATTTGAAATTGTAAGCATTCAAAATGTAACTAGTCTCTAAAATATAAAAAATGTCATAATTTTTAAATTGGAAACAATCTATTGATTGAAAATTGAACGATTCTAAACGTCGTTTCAAACTGGGCACTTCTTAAATTGAAATTGTCAAGTTTAAATGGTTTTTACGCTACTATCCTTTAATAAATCTTTTAGGATTAATACTTGCCAAATTCTGGTTTATATTTTGAAAAATGTAAACGAAATGGAAAAATGTAAATTGTGAGGTCCAAAATTGAAAATGTAGCATTACCGAAAATTTTACAGATTCACACTTATTAAACAAATCATTTGCTTTCAATTTAAAAATTTTATGTTGTCAGTGTCGTCTAATTATAAATGTGCGAATTATCAATTATTTGAAAATTGTGAATAATTCACAAAATTCCCCAAAATTTCTTCCGAACTCAGTAAAATGTTAAAAATAAATAATGTCCATCTTCCAGTCAAAAAAAGAAGAACTAAAGCATTGCACGTATTGCTCTTAAGAAAAATGTTGACGATATAGAATTTTCAACATTTGAAATCCATTAGAATTCAGGGAAATGTGAGTAGCTGCTACGGAAAGTATAATTTCGTATGTTAACAATATTTTGAAAGCACTTCTTTATAGCTATAACACATTTAAAAATTTTTTTTACCATAGACCATTTAAAATTAAACACATTATTAATTAAAAATTCCCGCGTACATTATTGCAACGTTATTAGTTTTTAAAATACTTTTATCGCACGGAAAAGTCAGAGAAAGGTCAGCGAAATAAAAAAGTCGAGTCTTGTGGCCACATTAACAGTATACTACTGTGATTGCTCTATAATTTTGACAGTAAATTGTTGAAGTATATCGAGGCGTTCTAACGATAGGATGCCAAAGCGCGCGTTCGACTAGATGATGCTTAACCAAAAATATAAACAATAAAAAGCTAGCCGAGAATTTAGCGCTAGAAAGTTTCAGCTCGTGAAATTGAGCAAGATGAAGCTAGGAATTGTCCAAAACTAAAAGATGCTCGCTCACTCCATCGAATCATGGAAGTGCTATCTCGGGCGAGAAAAGCATGAAGATAGAATGGGTAGATAGCCCGAGATAGGTCTTTCATGATTTGATGAAGCGAGCGAGCACCTTTTAGTTTTGGCCAGCTTCTAGCTTCATCTTGCTCAATTCCGCGATCAAGACTTTTCTGGTGCTAACTTCTCGGTTAACTTTTTATTATGTATATTTTTGGTTAAGTACCATCAAGTCGTGTCCTGTGCGTTGGCATCCTACCGTTAGGACGCCTCGATATGTTTAGAAATATTTTTTCTTTTTTTTATCATACTGAAGTTCTTTATTTTTTCATTCTTCAATCTCCTGATGTTTTAAAAGATTATTTGGACTCCCGATGTAGCTATGGGTCGAATACCGAGTGTCACGAGCTACAACTCAACTTATAAGGTAGAGTTTCCATGGACTGCAGAAGATGTTTGCAAAATCAAAGCCTTTTGTACTGTGTGCAAAAGAAATATTGACATAAGTTCAATGGGCAAGACAGCTCTCAGAAGTCATGCCAAAGGAAAGAATCACGTTGCAAAATTATTACATCAAAATAATAGCCTTAAAGTAGATTACTTTTTACCACGACCAAGTAATTTAGAAAATAAGGCTAAAGCATCTATCTCTTTTCAACAAGCCTCACATCAAGGTAAATTACTTTTCATGTTAGTATTGCTATTAATATTCAATTGTTTTTTTATGCTTAATTTCAAATGTTAATTTGTAAATACTGGGGCCTCGAAATTTTCAGAACTCAATACAAACTTCGAAGGAGTTCAGGCATTTTCGAACTCAACAAAGATCAAGAAAACCCTTTTAATAAAACTGCTGATTCAAGCTCGCTGTTTAAAAATTCAACCCCAGCAAATGTGATGAAAAATTTCTTGATGAAGGATAGTGTCACAAAGTCAGAGATTATTTGGTGTTTAGCGACAGTAATGAAGCACTATTATTTCCGAGGAGCTGCTGAAGCTGTAGATGTTTTTCCTGCAATGTTTCCGGATAGCCAAATAGTAACTAAAATAAAACTGCATAGAGATAAAATAGCATATACCATTGTGCACGGCCTAGCACACCATTTCCAAAAAGTGCTCAGAGAAACTTTAGAATCTTGCAGTCATATTGTCGTAGGGTTCGACGAAAGTTTGAACAAAGTCGCTCAAAAGAAACAAATATACATACTGGTAAGATATTGGGACAATATGGCAAATGAGGTTACCACCAGTTACTTTACTTCTGAGTTTCTCAAAAAAGTAAAAGTATTTGGCCTAAAAAATGGAATAATGGAAGCAATTGGTGCTGAAAATTTGATTAAAACACTCCAAATTTTCATGAGCGATCCTAATGTCAATTTTAGCATGATTAAAGACTTGAAAAAAGAAATTACATCACAGCATCCCGAAAATCCCATTCTCCTGGACTTGGGCAGTTGCGGTTTGCATGTTGTGCATGGAAGTTTTAAAGCAGGAATGCAAAAAACAGAGTGGGGCATCAACGTATTTCTAAGTTGTTTATATCTACGTTTTAAAAATGTTCCATCCCGCCGTGGACATTATACTGAAGTAACAAAATCTGATATATTTCCGCATAAATTTTGCGAAATTAGATGGGTGGAAAATGACAAGGTAGCCAAAAGGGTTTCTGTGATGTTGCCAGACTTGCGTGTTTGGGTAAAGAATGTTGAGGAACAAGGCAAGAAAAATCCTCTCAACAATAATCATCACAGTTTCAAAGTTGTATCTGATTTTGTAAAAGACAAATTCGTTGAAGCTAAACTGGAGTTCTTTATGTCTACTGCTTCTTTAGTGGAAACATTTCTTAGAGAGTTTCAATCTGACGTTCCTCTGGCACCATTCTTGTATGGAGACCTCACACGTTTGATGACTACGATTATGGAACGATTTATAAAAACTGAAGCCTTAGAAAAAGGTACTTCCCTGAAAGATGTTGACGTAACTGAGTCTGAAAATCTTCTCTCTGTGGAGTTGAACCTGAACGAATTCAGAATTTTAAAATTTACGCTCTTCAGTGCCATATTGCTATGACACAAAAACTCATGGATCGCAGTCCTGTGAAGTACAAATTGGCCAAATGTATTTCTTGTTTTGATCCTACCGTAATTTTGGAGAGTGGCTAAAAGGCGCCAAACATCCTGCTTAGGCATCCTAAGCATAGAAAATAAATGGATTCTAGGATCAGCAGCAGACAGAATTAAGATTGAATACAAAGATTTATGCAACTTACCTGGAATCATTGAAGCTTTGAAAGCTTTTGATCGAAAGGCATCCCGACTCGATCATTTTTGGATTAAGCTCATATTAGATTACGGAAAAGAATGCTCAGATTTATCATCATTATTAAAAATGATTTTTATCTTATAGCATGGTAATGCCACAGCCGAAAGAGGATTTTCCATTAATGAAGATTGTTTGGTTGAAAACCAAAGAGAAGAAAGCCTGATAGGCTTACGAGTTGTGCATGACAGTGTCATAGCTGCTGGGGGTGTCCAGTCGTTGCCAATAACGAAAGATTTGATTCATGCGGCGCGTAACGCTCATTCTCGCTACACTGAATTAAAGAAGTCTAAGGAGACAGCAAGTGAAAGAGAATTGGAACAAGAAAATAAACGTAAACGGAAAAGAAAGGATATTTTACAGCTTCAAGCTAAAAAGCAGAAAATCGTGAAAGAAGCTAGAGCACAGGCAGCATTGATCCAGGAAGAGCTGAATCTTCTGACTCAGACTAGGAAGAAGAAATCTTAGATTTTTTAGATTATCTGCTTTTACTCTAATGAAGTTCTAATTTATTTTTGTTTAAAAGTACTTATTCTTGTTGCTTCTATCACAATATTTTATTACAATAAGAAACAAATTGCGATACCAAATTATTTGAAATGGAATAAACTTATTTGCTCACGTGCAACAATCATTTGATGCTCTTGAATTAAAACTTAGAAAATTTAACAATTTTATCCTGAAACCCCCGAGAAATAAACGCTTTCTTTATATTGTGTAAAAAAAAACTTATATTATTTGAAGAATGTAACGTTCCTTGAGTCTGATTTTGTAAATTTTCTATTTACACACACGCGCGCGCGCGCGCGCGTATATGTGT
>NC_046665.1:32102275-32118062 GCF_010883055.1 Belonocnema kinseyi | reverse complement strand
TCAGCGAAAGAATTTTTTTTTCAATTATAAGAAAAACATTTTGCAATTTTTCCTCTGTTGTGTTACAGGAGGTTTAGAATAAACGCCATAAATTTGCGGCAAATATGAATATTTTAAGTTTTAGTTGACCGGGAAAATTGAAAAACTTGACCGGGAAATGACCGGGAATTTAAAATCGTCTGCAGAATCGCCACCCTGGATAGGACACGTAGTTTTTACTTTACACGTAAAAATTAACATTCAAAATAAAAATATTAAATTTTTTTGAAAATGGCACAACGAACAAACTAAAATTAAGAGACAAAAAATGTTCGCCTAAAAAAATCTATTAATTTATTATTATTCATTTTTAGATAGGACGGGTAGATTTTCTTTTAATCAGATAGACATTCTTAGTTGACTTCGTAAGCAAATTTACTTGTAGAAAAAAGGGCAGTCTCCTAATTTTGTAATGAAAATTGTTTAAATAATTAATAGTTCTTTTAAGTTTACAAAGCTACCTAGAAAAGAGTCATCGGATAGACATTCTTAGTTGACTCGATAAACAAATTTACTTGTAGAAAAAAAGGCAAACCCTTAATTTTTCAATTAAAATTGTTTAAATAATTAATAGTTCTTGTAAGTTTACAAAGCAACCTAGACAAGAGTCATCGGATAGGCAATCTTAATTCACTCGATAAGCAAATTTACTTGTAGAAAAAAGGGCCAACACTTAATTTTTCAATTAAAATTCTTTAAATAATTAATAGTTCTTTTAAGTTTACAAAGCTACCTAGAAAAGAATCATCGGATAGACATTCTTAGTTGACTCGATAAACATATTTACTTGTAGAAAAAGGGCAGTCTCCTAATTTTTTAATTAAAATTGTTTAAATAATTAACAGTTCTTGTAAGTTTACAAAGCAACGTAGAAAAGAGTCATCGGATAGACATTCTTAGTTGACTCCGTAAACAAATTTACTTGTAGAAAAAAGGGCAATCTCCCAATTTTTTAATTAAAATTGTTTAAATAATAAATAGTTCTCGTAAGTTTACAAACAAACCTAGAAAAGAGTCATCAGATAGACATTCTTAGTTGACTTCGTAAACAAATTTACTTGTAGAAAAAAGGGCAAACTCTTAGTTTTTCAATTAAAATTGTTTAAATAATTAATAGTTCTCTTAAATTTACAAAGCTGCCTAGAAAAGAGTCATCAGATAGAAATTCTTAGTTGACTTCGTAAACAAATTTACTTGTAGAAAAAAGGGCATTCTCCTTTTTTTTAAATCAAAATTGTTTAAATAATTAATAGTTCTTGTAAGTTTACAAATCAACGCAGAAAAGAGTCATCGGATAGACATTCTTAGTTGACTCCGTAAACACAGTTACTTGCAGAAAAAAGGGCAAACTCTTTTTTTTTCAATTAAAATTGTTTAAATAATTAATAGTTCTCGTAAGTTTACAAAGCAACCTAGAAAAGAGTCATCATATAGAGATTCTTAGTTGACTCCGTAAACAAATTTACTTGTAGAAAAAAGGGCAGTATCCTAATTTTTTAATTAAAATTGTTTAAATAATTAATAGTTTTTTTAAGTTTACAAAGCTACCTAGAACAGTGTCATCAGATAGACATTCTTAATTGACTCTGTAAACAAATTTACTTTTAGAAAAAAGGGCAAACTCTTAATTTTTCAATTAAAATTGTTTAAATAATTAATAGTTCTCGTAGGTTTACAAGGCAACCTAGAAAAGAGTCATCAGATAGACATTCTTAGTTGACTCCGTAAACAAATTTACTTGTAGAAAAAAGGGCAAACTCTTAATTTTTCAATTAAAATTGTTTAAATAATTAATAGTTCTTTTAAGTTTACAAAGCAACTTAGAAAAGAGTCATCGGATAGACATTCTTAGTTTACTCCATAAACATATTTACTTGTAGAAAAAAGGGCAATCTCCTAATTTTTTAATTAAAATTGTTTAAATAATAAATAGTTCTTGTAAGTTTACAAAGCAACCTAGAAAAGAGTCATCGGATAGACATTCATAGTTGACTCTATAAACAAATTTACTTGTAGAAAAAATGGCAATCTCCTAATTTTTTAATTGATATTGTTTAAATAATTAATAGTTCTCGTATGTTTACAAAGCAACCTAGAAAAGAGTCATCAGATAGACATTCTTAGTTGACTTCGTAAACAAACTTACTTGTAGAAAAAAGGGCCAACTCTTAATTTTCCAATTAAAATTGTTTAAATAATTAATAATTCTTTTAAGTTTACAAAGCAACCTAGAAAAGAGTCATAGGATAGACATCTTTATTTGACTCCGTAAATAAATTGATTCGTAGGATAAAGACAAAACTCTTAATTTTTGAATTACAATTGTTTAATTAATTAATAGTTCTTGTAAGTTTACAAAGCAACCTAGAAAAGAGTCATCGGATAGACATTCTTAGTTGAATCCGTAAACAAATTTACTTGCAGAAAAAAGGGCAATCTCCTAATTTTTTAATTAAAATTGTTTAAATAATTAATAGTTCTTGTAAGTTTACAAACCAACGTAGAAGTGAGTCATCGGATAGACATTCTTAGTTGACTCCGTAAACAAATTTACTTGTAGAAAAAAGTGTAAACATTTAATTTTTTTATTAAAATGGTTAAAATAATTCATAGTTCTTTTGTAAAGCAACATATAAAAGAGTGAGTTGACTCCGTGAACAAATTCATTCGTATAAAAAAGTCAAACTCTTTATTTGTAAATTAAAATTGTTTAAATAATTAACAGTGCTTGTATATATTTACAACGCAACATAATAAATTAAACGTATTCTTTAAAGAAGAGCCATTTATGAAAATTGTTTAAGTTATTACAATGTTTGAAGATTAAATAAATGCTAAAAGCCATAAACGAGCTCCACTCGAATTCGGCACGATCGCTGCTACTTATTCGCTGTGAATGTTTACATCCAATAATGTAGAGAGATACCTCGAACGCGAGCTCGAACATACCTGTTTCACTTTTCTATTATTCTATGGGAAGCTGCAACCAACTTTCAACTATAGGATGGGTCAATTTTCAACCAAGAAATAAAGTTTCAAGAAAAAAAATGAATTTATAACAAGATTCTCAATCTGAAAGTAGAACTATCAACAAACAAGGATAATTTTGTACAAAAAATACGACTTTTTAACCAAATATACACTGAAAAAAATTGTTCTTGAATCAAGTAAATGTTACTTGGTTCAAGTAAATCGCAGGTACGAATGGGGACGATAGAATATATGTGTGTTCCAAATAAATTAATACTTGCTACCGTATGCTTGGAACAAGCGTACATTTTCTTAATCTGAGAACATGTATTCTTAGATAGAATATCGCATTTTATTATTCTAAAAGTTTATTGTGATACTTCATATAGAGATGTATTCAAATGCAGAACATAGCTTACTTCCAAGAAATAATTTTTTATACACTTCAAGAGTATATTTTCTTAATCTAACAATATGAAGTATCGGAGCAATAGACTGAGCCTCAACTGAGAACTATTTCTCAACGAAAAAAAAATTGTTCTCGAAATTATTGTGATATAGTATTCATTTTCAAAATTTTTTAAATACTTAATTCTCGTACATTGTTACAAACAAATATAATCGCATGCTTAAACGCTTTGAAAAATCGCACTCCTCGAGGATTCGAACCCTACCTAAACTACCTAAACTAGTGTCCTAACCGCGCGCTCTACCTACTTCGCTATGGAAGCACTTGGATCTCGGTGACAAAATCTCGAGTAAGAATTTCAAAAATTGTACGAAGTCATATGGTGATCCTCAACCATCTTCAAACTAAACGTTGTGAAACTCAATGTTTCTTTTAAGAAAACAATTTTCTAATTATACCTGAAAATTTTCGAGACACTTTAATATACCCTTTTTTTATTTACGAAAATTTTAGAATTGAATTTTACTTATTTCCAAAAAGGCTCTATACTTTTGTTTTCTTAATATATTTAAAAATGTTATAAAATATCTAAAAGTAATAAACAATAAACAAAAGTTCTCCATAAAATTCGCAGTTTTCGATTTATCCAACTCTTTTATTGTATATAATACTCTCTTACTCAATTTTTAATGAAAAATAAAATTTCTTAAAAATTAATATAAAATATGTGAAAAAGTGAAGTAGGTTTCACTTATTTAACAAGGGACTTAACACTTGTTGTCTTTAAATATTTAAAACGCTTAAAAACGACCCAAAGGTAATCAATAATAAAGAAAAGTTGCATGTACAAAAATTCTTTAATAACATCAATGACAAAAAATAATGTTCTGCTATAAGAAAAATTTCATAAACCGCACAGTTTTTAATTTATCGCATTCTTTTATCATACATTGTTTACTAAGATTTGAATATGGAATTGCTTTCCTAAAACAACAATTTAAAATGTGCAAAAAATAATTGAACTTCACTTATTTTACAAAGGGCTCAATACTTTTTTTTTAAATTTAATCCGCTTAAAAACAATCTAAAGCTTATAAAAAATAAAAAAACTTTTGAGTTGAAAAACGCTTTAATAACCTCAGTGACAAATAAATAAATGTTTTCTGATTTTTAAAAACCTCTGTAAAACGCACAGTTTTCGATTTATTTAAATCTTTTATAGTACTTTTTAATTTAGTTTTTAATTTAAAATAACGATTCCTGAACAGTAATTTAAAATATGCAGAAAAAAAAGATCACTGGTTTAAATATTATTTTGTTTCTAAAAGAAATAACATTTTTTTAAATTATCAAGAAAATGTAATAATTGTATTTTTAAGCATGTTTTAAAACTTATAACTTTGTTTTATGCTGTCATATATTTATTTTTTTATTATTTACAAAAATGTTTCACGGTTAAAAAAATTCGAAATGGTTTAATTGTAAGTAGATTAATACATACAAATAATCAGCGACAAAAATTATAGACGCAGTACATTTATAAACTTTTAATCATTTTGAGAATGAAATTACTTTTGAGTCTTGCATAATTATTTCAAAATTAAAAACACTTTTTTCAAATCTATTTGAAAATTTTAAATTCTTACCAACAAAAACTTACCGATGCAATAAACTTATAATTTTTTTTCTAGTTTTATGAGTGATTTGATTTGGTTGTCAGTCTAAAGTTTTTTTTTATCAAAGTTGCAAATTCCTATCTACAGTTGCATAAATAAAATTGATTATGTGCACCAATGTTTTGAATTTTATAAATATTATTGAATTTCAAAGTAATTGTTAGCGGCGAAGAGAACCAACTTCATATCATGTCAACTTATCGATTATTATATTCAATAACATACTTATGCAGTAAGAAGTAAATTAATTTAGACCAATTTATTATTTTTTATAATATGTGTGCGATGACTATTGTATCAAGTCTACAATTTTTATATTGAAAAAACTGATGATATTCTATCTTGATAACATAGCTATCTTCAGAGTAAATCTGACATTCGCTTCAAATAAATAATTATTTGAAGGAAAATATTCAAGTTTTTTGCTTAGAGTAAATATATTCTCGAGGGGCCGTCCACTCGAGAATCGATTCTACTATTCGATTCTATTGGATTCTGCGAATCCAAACTCAGAAGAACGCACAGGCATCATTCTGACAGTTGCGCGCATTGAGCTGCGTCCTTGGCTGCATCAGTACGACTGATTCCTGTTGATTCCGCCTGTTTCTGCTGATTCTTCGCCGATCCTTCATCGATTCCTTCGTTTCTCGACCACACTAGGGGAGCGTTCACGTATTACGTAAGATTAAAAGTGGGAGGACGGGGGTTCGTGTTTAATTACGGTCTGTTATGTGGGGAGTATTTCTAACCCGATTACGTAACATTTTTAATTACATGTATTTCTCAGGGTGGCCTGTTGGACTAGGAAACCAGGAAAATCAAAAAATGATCGGGAATTTTTTCGAGACTAGGAAACGGGGGAAAGGATAGTGAATTTATATGGTGACCGTTCAAATTCATTTTTTTTAAATGTTAAGTTCATTTGTTGACTTTTTCAGTTATGAAACCATTTTATGATATAAATTATGAACATTTTTTAAAATGCAGTTTGGAAGATTTACACAATACAGACAGAAAAGCGTCTGAAATAAATATTTGTTGACAAAAAACTTCTGTAAATAAAAACTAATTAACAATTTTCAAAATGGAACTATAGTTATAAATTTGTACTATTTTCATTTAACTTAGTTGGTAAACAAATATAAACATCCGATTGAAAACGTATGAACTATACTCAACACTTTTATTAAATTTCAAATAATATTAAAATATTGTTCCAGTCTAAAATATTTCATTTTTAACACATTCAAACTAAAGTTTTGTAATTAAAAAAAATAAAAATTTTTCAGTAACTTAATACTTTGGACTGTTTATTTAGAATAAACAATTATAAAAATAGAATATTTACACTGTTAAAAATAATATTAAATTTAATATACCCATGTGTATTAAAAATATATATATATAACAAGCATATGAAATCGCCATTAAAGGCGACTATATTTAATTTCATATACATTCATGTTAATCATTTACAAGAAAAATCAGATAATTCCATTTTTCATAAATCCAAAATAAGTTTAGCAGTAATTTTAGATTGTAAATAATAAAACATGATACCTTCTTCCTGTTAATCAGAAATAAAATTGGATTTCAAGTCGAAAGGTTGAACTAAGCAAATAAATATAGGACCGAACCTGCACCTAATTGTCTTCACCTTAAATTTTGACTACTCAGAGCGAAATTAGGAAAAAGTTTTACCCATACATTGCACTTTCATAACAAATAACAATTCAGTCAACGAATTCTAGATGATTAATTTGATTGAAAATATTTGACAAGATTTAAAGAAATTAAAGCACGTTGAATTTTCACGCACATTGCTATACTGACCTGTATATAAAATTTAATACATATTTATATTAAATTCACTACAACAATGTATGTTACATTTTAGTAACGGCAGTGCATATTTGCTTTACAGGCATGTATATTAAATCTCGTACAGATTTTTCTAACAGTGTACAACTAAACAATTTGAAACAGAAAGCTTTGAATCCTTAAAATTTCACAGAGCTAAACTTAAACTTTGAACTTTACAATGTTAATTTGTCAGCTGAGAAGCAATACAACTTTACATGCTCCTCGTATGTGTAGCCTGCATTCGACACTGCGCACTTAATGTGTTTTAACGCGTTGATCATCTAACTCAAGCTGATTCGCTCGAGTGTGCACGGAATCGTAGCGATTCCGAGTGATCCTTTGCGATTCTGACTGATTCCCGGTGTTTCTTCTGAATCTTACTGATGAAAGCATGTTTCAAACTTTCAGAATCGATCTCTAAGATTCCACCGAAGCAAGCTGATTCACACATATTTCTGAAAAATATTTTGACGAGCCATTGATTCTGAATCGATTCTAAGTGAGGAGAATCACCGATTCCTACAGTGAACGGTAAATTAGCCTACTTGATTCAATGCAAATTTTTTTTCAATGTATTAATTTTCTATCAAATAGTCCAATTTTCAACCAAAAAGTTGCATTTTTGACCAAGTAAATTAATGTTCTTGAGAAAAATACGATTTTCCAACTTATTCAATATACATGATAAAGTTTTAACCAAACATGGAATAGTTACATTTTCCGATAAACCAAATTTGAACAATAAAAATGAATTATTAACCAAGTTTAATTTTCGGATAAATATTTTAATTTTCAAGGCAAAAGGACGAATTTTCTACAAAGCAGCAGAATTTTTCCCATAAAAGTTAATTTCAAAATGAAATACTTAAATTTTCAATAAAAAATTTGAACTCCCAACTAAAAAAGAAAAGTTTTTAACCAAATAGTTTAATATTCACGTGAAATAGATACATTTTTTACCAAAAATTAAATAGTTCAACTGTCCTTTAAAAGATTTACTTTCATGCCGACATGAAACCAATTTTTATAAAAATGGTTAAATTTTCTTCCAAAGAAATAAACTTTCTACTAAAAAATCAAATTTTATCAAAGCAGTTACGTTTTCAACCAAATAATAGAACTTTTGATCAATCAATATGAATTCTGAACCGAGAATATAATAGTAGCCTGTTCAATACAAAAAAAGAACTTTTACCCAAAAAGTTGGATTGTCTTAATAGATTGAAGTTTTTAGCCCCCCCCCCCCCCCCCCCCCCCCAATAAATTTTGAACCTGTTTTATAAAAAGTACCGTCAGGCCAATTTTTATTCATGGACTACTTATTATACTAAAACCACAGAAAATGTATAACATCCTTCAAATTAAAAAATATTTTAAATAAAAAACTAATGTTTTACAAAAACGTTGAATTTTATACCACATAGTTGACTTTACAACCAAATTCTTAAATTTGAAAGACAAAAAAACATTTTATATCCAAAAGAATAGAATTTTTAATCCGGAAATAAGAATGTTCTAACAAAAATTTTATTTTCCCCCAAATATTTAAATTTTCAGTTCAAAACATTTCACCTTGAAAAAGGGAAGTTTTAACAAAAATGTTTAATTTTCTACCAAAGATATGAATTTTCTGATAATATTATGAATTACAAAACAAATAAATTTGTAAGAAATTACTTAAATTTTGAACCGTATAGTTAAATTTTGAAACTAAAAAGATTAATTTTTGAACAACAATAGAAGATTTCAATTTTCATTCGAAAATTAATTTTAAATTAAGAAAAATGAATCTTTCGCAAAACAGTTGAATTTTCAAGAGAAATAGTCGAATTTTCTATACAAAATAGAGGAATTTTAAACCCGATAATATGAAGTTTTAATAAAAAAGTGAGTTTTCAATTAAACAGTAGTTAAATTTTAAGTTAAAACGTTTACTTTTTGAACTTAAAAATAACATTCCAACAAAATACATACATTTTTAAACAAATAGTTGTATTTTTCATTAGGAAGATTAATTTTCTACCCAAAAATACGAATTTTTGACAAACTACATAAATTTTGAAACAAGCCGTTGAGTTTCTAAATTTCAAAGATCATTTTTTAATCAGGAATAAAAAAGGTAAATTTTTATTTCAAAAAATTAATTTTTCTTTGTAGAAAATTATTTTTTATAAAAAAAGAACAAATATTCTACGAAAAAGTTAATTTTTCTATCACATATTTGACTTTTCAACTAAACTGCTGAATTTCAAAGACAAAAAAACGAATTCCTTATATAAAATACCAGAATTTTCAACACAAAAATATAACATTTTTAAAAAATAGTTCAATTTTAGGTTAAAAAAATAATTTCTTACTCAAAAAAGAATGGCCCTGCCATGTGTCCTTGCGCAAAACTCATGGATCACAAGGGTGGAAGGATGTTAGACCTGGAAAATAAAGATTTACTTTTAAATTAATAAATTCAATTCAAGTTTAAGCTAAATAGATTAATGCTGGAATTACCAGTGATTACTGAAATAATGATAATCTAGTGCAAATTTACAATAAGCTCAAAAAGATTGGAATTAGATATCTAAAATGTCACATTAGTTATGGAAAATATTATTATTACTATTGCTTACTTTAAAAAAAAGTACTTACAGAATAAGATGGTTTAATTACATCCTCAACAGATGCCCGCACGTTACACATGATTACTATTGGATAAAAACTTTATTTTCTTGACGGATAGCACTACTGTATGGTGATCAGGTGACCTTTAAATTTTCTCGCGCATGATTTTCGTGAAAATCGTTTCGTGTGAAAATAGCTCAAGAAATAACAAAAGTGTTGGGAAGGTAAGAATCTGGTCACGTGATCCACTCGTCACATGGCCTTAAATTAAAATAAAATTATTTTTTTTTTAGAAAAAGTTCAACTCTAGTATTTTATGTGCTTAATTAATAATTTATAATATAATAGTTTATTTATTATATATTTTTATCTTAATAATATCAAAAAACCGGAAAATTCAAATATAATAAAATAATTAAAATTGAGCTCAAAGTTTTTATAAAATTTTCATAAAACTGACAGTTTTCAAATTCTCAAAATTTACTCGACTCCCGAAATGATCGAAATTGTTTGTGTACGAATTATTATGCAACGATTCAAAAAAAATTTATCAACTTTTTCCTGACAATCATTTTGAACTTTAGCTATCGTCATCGGTTGCAGAAGATGGCAATACATAATTATTATGATTTTTTTTACAAATGTTTGAAAAGTTTCAATTTCATCTCAAGTTGAAGTGAAAAAAAGTTGAAATATTTTAATCCGATAGAAAAACAGCTTTTTTTTATTAATGATTCAAGAACTAATGAAATTACAACTTTTTCTATTTGGAGAAAAAAATGCGTAACTAAATTTTCAATGCGGATACGTATGTAAAAAATTAAAATTTGAAACTGTATTCTCAAGTGCTCAGGAGCCTCCCCACTTCAGCAAAAAGACCCGACAATTCGAATTGTCGGCTCTAGGCTGTTTTGGAACAAATTCTGACGTTTTCCCCCACCCTGTGGCGGTATGGGTCCCAGTGAATATTATAAATAATGCCCATGTTTGTTGATTTTTATATCAATTTTTTTACACCAACTGGTTCTTTTAGTTGGAAAAATAGTGCTTAAATGTAATTTCTGTACTAAAATACGTGTCATAAAGAGTAATGATGAAAAAAACCATTTTGGTAGAAACAGACGGAAAAGTCTTTGGCAAAAATTAACTATTTACGGCACACGTATATACATACATCACGTATGGAACATAACGGAACCGTATATGTATTGCAGGAAGCAAGAAGGTATAAGGGGTCATCCATAAACTATGTTACCAATTTTGGGCAATATGTGCCCCCCCCCCCCCAGTTGACAACCGTTGATTTGATTATGCCCCCCCCCCTCCCGAATTAACTTAGCCAGTCAGTCAGTAGTCAGTGATTTCTAAATTTTAATTTGGTCCAGACGTCTCGTACGAAAAAAGGCCTTTTTACCGTATTGGGTAGGTAATTCGCGTTTTTGCTAAAACGTTTCATTAAGGGGTCCTATTTGAAATTCCAAATTTTCTAGAAATAACACACGTGCTTCCTGGAGATATTTTTGAAAAAGTTCCAAAAATCGTTTTTGCGTAGACTGACTCACCCCATTGAATTTCAGAGCAAAATGTTCAACACCAAAATTAATCTAGAGGAAATTCTGAAAAATTTGAAGACAAAAACCCTATCTTCCAGAGTGTACCAAAGGCCAATCCGATCTGTCAATTGTTTCGAAAGTTATCTTGCTCAAAGACTAAAAATGTAGAGACCCACAGACAAATAGACAAACAGACAGACATGTCCATAAAAACCTGTTTTTCGCATTAAGGGCGTCTCAAAACGTTGACATTTAACAAAAACTGGGGGGGGGGGTCAAATTCAAGGTATCAATAGAAATAATTTGGTAACATGTAGGAAATGTGGAGTAAAGCAGAGCAAACAAGCTTTTTATGATCATACTGACCAGTTGTGTACGATAATTAACAAGTCGCCGATCGTACTGCTATGGTTCATGTCCTTGTCCCAACCATCTATTGTTTTCCGTGTGGAATTTTGAAGGTTTGAATACAAATTTGAATAAAAAATTTGTAATTTTAGTGTTTAGTTTAAAATGATGGGTTCTTTGATTGTGTAACTGTTCAATCCAGAACTTCAAAAATTAAGAAATGTATAGATCGATGTACAGTTGGGTCTGGATATTGTATGTTATTGAACTTTTGAAGTTCAGACATATACAAATTTTGGAAGTTTTAGTTCAAAATAACTTTAGTTTGGGTTTTAATAAATTAAATAAGAAATTGTTTAGCTTCTAGAGATTTAATTTTTAAGTTGCAATAACGGATCAAGAATGGTTGCAAACCGTTAAATAGCCAGATTTCTTTTCATATTTTATTTGCCACATTTAATTTGAAACAAACTCTGCATTTTAAATTGGTACCTAATAAGATTATACTTTGCTGCTGCATCTTCTTACATGATTTTAAAGCAGGTGACTGGTGAGAACTTATACTTATAGGATGATATAGATTAGAGTGAGCCAAATCAGAATTTTATAACGAATGAATAAGGACAACCGTTTTTTTCTTTTATTTTATTGTTCTGAGTTAAACTATAAGTGAGAAGACTGTATAAGTAAACTTCCTCTCAGTTTACGCGAAACGGTGACGCTGCTTACAGGCAAAAAACCAGCGAGTTGTGACCGGTTACTGTTATTCGAGGTTACATACCATACAGTTGCGTCCTCCCTCACTCCCATTTTCACCCGTTTCGCGCTTATTCATAATCCACCATATGGAATAGAATTTTTTGCAATGGAGTTGCTTGGAATTTAGATCAAGAATGAGAATTCTGTTCTACTCGTAAAATATAGCGAATTTTCGTGTTATTTTCAATGTTTAATTCATTTAAAACTAGCTATAAATTGGATGTTCGGTGTTTCCACTTCATTTGTATTAACAATTTATGTTGCTTATTTAATAATCACTTTGTTTCATCATTATGATTAATAATAAAAAATAGTGGAACTTGGAATTAAGGATCCCGAGTTTACGGCGTTTTTATAACTGATGGCTTCCGCAGTTTGGCGATAAGAGGAGTTGCTAGCCGAAAGAGAGCATGTGCTCAGTCAAGCGTGTAACACAGTTCAAGGGTCGCACTCTCAGCGCGTTAATTGCATCAGGTTCCGTCAAAGAGTGTCTGGATTTACGGTGAATACCACTACAATCAATGTCTGATATCTTGCGTAATTCCAAGTTCGCAGTGTATATTTGCTTCCTCATAGAGGAAGTCAAAATAAAGACAATCTAAATAGGTCAATCGATTTGTCTCGGAATATCAAGGAATCTTTTCCGTTCTTGCATCAACATTAAATTATGTGAATCAGAAATTTTTTGCTATAAAAACCGATTTTTCAAATAATAAAAATAAACGTACGTTCCTTACTCTTATATACTTAATAGAATGTATTAATATTATAAGTTAATGGGTTCGCCTCAAACCAAGAGATCTTTTATATTCTTGCGTCGTCTTTGATTTATGCTAATGAAAAATTTTAAGCATAAAAAACCCGGTTTAAAATTATTATAAAGTGATAAAAAAAGATAATAAATATTTTTTTTAATCCTTCCGACAATATTAGTGGTGACTATGGACCCTCCAAATTCCATACATTTATCTCCAACCGGCTTCAAGTTGACCTATTCACAAAAAATGTGACATCTACACATTCACACACGCGCGCACGCACGGGCGATTGTTCAGAACTTTTTGTTAGACATTTTTAAATTGAGGAACGTTCAATTAAATTAATTAAAATATGTTAAAAATAGTCACTATTGCACAGATTTCTCAATGAGGAAGCAAATTTAAAATTTTCAAATCTAAGAAAATCTACTATATAAACTTCAAATTTGTACCCTTGAGGCTCGATACCGTCCACCCTGTTCCATAGATCGACTTAAAAGTGTATACACATGTAGATTAGGCGCTGTTGGAGATGGTCCCTCACAGAAAAAACGGAGGTTTTCATTGGAACCCAATTTTGGATCCAAAGGAGCTGCAACAAAAATGGACCCCACTTGCTGAAAAGAACCCAAAACGATAAACCAGATCTAAATGATACCACACTTGGGGATATAAACTTTAATTTTAATTGAGCCTATTTATAAAGAACCTATTTTTCCTTTTGCCCACTTGGATATTTGTTGAATTAATAACACAATATATTTACCTTAAAGCACACATGTAATCGAACTCAGACGGACATAAGTGAATGAAGATAATTAAATTGCCAGATAATAACGCAATTTTAATAGATATAATGACTTGATAAATATCATTTGCAGGTTATGTATCAAAGTTGTCAACATAAAGGCATATTCATGCAAGAAACTTTTCGTCTCAACCCGGTAATTAGCGTAGAATAGAGAAAAATTAATATTTTCAGATTTCAGCGCAAAAATGAAGATTATTCTATTATTTTGAATGCGCGATTTTTCCATCTGTCTAAAATCCCACAATAAGAATAAAATACCTCCTAAACTTATTCGCTTCTATTTTCATAGCGTCCGCCACACAGTTTTCTATTCTCCCAAAGAGAACGTGTTTTCAATGTATTTCATTCTTTCTAATTGTACTGGTAACACACCTCACAGAGATATTTTTTTCCTCAGAAGTGGTCATATTTTGATTTGATTTTATTCCTTCTAATTAGTTCACAAAATATGTGTAATAAGTTGTTTTAATTCTTTCATGTGGAATGTAAATTCTGAAGTTTTAATTCTCACCAAATCAACTCTGCCTCTCTAGAGTTAAAATTATTTAAATTCACACATTTGAATAGGTTTCTTTGTTACGTTTTTTAAGACATTTAAATAAATTATTAAAACATAAATAAATACAAATTTGAATATTTTTCGAATTTATAAGTTATAAAAAGATTTAATAATGAAAAATAGGTTTAGTAAATGCTTTGGTTAAATTTTACTAATTCGATTGAGAGGAATAGGATTTTCACTTTTTCTGTTCCCGTTGGAGGATTTTTAGACAGTGAAAAAATCGCGTGTTTATAGGAATAAAAAATCTTAATTTTTCTGAATTTTTTTCTGAATTTTTCTTAACTTTCCTGCAAAAAACGTCAGATTAAAAATTATTGCTTTGCATTCATGAGATGTTCTGTGGAAATCTGCTTTGTGACAACCTCGGATTGGGACGAAAGCACAATACTTTTTAATGCGAGAGTTCTTATATAACGTATAAATCTTGAATACGTCTGAATGAAAAGTGAAAGATTTCGCCTTCAATGCGTGTTAATGCGAGAGTTCTAATATGTTTCAATGCCATTGAATGCGATTTAATGCGAACCAGAAAATATGCGATTGCTAAGCATTGAATCGCATTCACGAGGCGTTCTCTAGAAATCAGCTTTTGGTCAACATCGCATTCAAAGTGCAATACTTTTGAATACGTTTTAATTTGACGTTTTTTATAGGGTTATTACCGGGAAGTCATCGGTTGATAACTGTAAATCGATTCCTAACTTACCGCCCCTACTTTGCAAGTGTTTGGTTTGTGAATGCGTCTTTATGTTGTTTTCAAGAGTGCTGTAAACGAACCTCTTTGGCTCTCTACATGTATCTATTGGAGCTCAAGTTCTAAATGATACCAACATTTATTTATGCCATTCACAATTAAGGCATTCAAAAAACAAACGCTTGAAAAATATGGCTGGTAAGTTAGGAATCGATTTACACTTATCGACCGATTACTTAAGACGACAAATTTCTTGCATGAATATGCCTTTATGTTGACAAATTTGCTACATAACCTGCAAATTATATTTATCAAGTCATTATATCTATTTTAATTGCGGTATTATTTTGTAATTTAATTATCTTCATTGAGTTATGTCCATCTGAGTTCGATTACATGTGTGCTTTAAGTTAAATATTGTGTTATTAATTCAACGTAATATCCAAGTGGGCAAAGCTAAAAATAGGTTTTTTATAAATAGGCTCAATCACAATTGAGATACTTTAGAACCCCAAGTGTGATATCATTTAGAGCTGATTTATCGTTTTGGGATCCTGTTCAGAAAGTGGGGTTCATTTTTTTGCAGCTCCTTAGGACCAAAAGTCGCTTCCAATGGAAACCTCATTTTTTCTGTGAACGGATGATACTTATGCAAACAAACATTTTTTTACTAATCGCCACCAAATTTTATACATATATTCTTTGGGCTCCCAAACACGCCATAAGAGT
>NC_046665.1:32079392-32102265 GCF_010883055.1 Belonocnema kinseyi | reverse complement strand
AAGGCGAGGGGTACAGTTTTTGAAATATATCCAATCAAGTGCCCTAAAACGTATGATGCTTATGAAAATCCAAAGGTTCCCTGGCGGACCGAAGGAATCGAATGGAGCCTCTACAAAGTACCCGTAAAGACCCTATTGGGTCCCCATTCGATTCGTTTTTTAAAAACTCGAAAAAACAGCAAAATCAACTTTTAAATTGTTGAAATTCGGATTATACTTTCAAATTCCTTATAGAAGATCACGGAATCATCGCAATAGTTTTTTTGCAACGGTAAGAAGGTTTTAAAAAATATAAGACGTATAACGCCTGTTGACTGCTACACTTCAAACGCATCGCCTGTAAGTAGCAGTCAACAGGCGTTATCCGTCTTATATTTTTTTAAACTCTTTACAGTGCAAAAAAAGAGTATAGCGATTATTCCCTGATCTTGTATAGGGAATTTTAATATATAATCCGAATTTCAACAATTTAAAAGTTGATTTTGCTGTATTTTCGGGTTTTTTAAAAATGAACCGAATGGAGACCCAATGGGGTCTTTACGGGTACTTTGTAGAGGCTCCATTCGTTTCCTTAGGTCCGCCAGGGTTTTGACAATCGGAACCAAATTTTGCACGTATATTCTTTAGGCTTATAGACAGGTCGTAAGAGAAGGGGGCAGGAGGCATGAAAATAGGAGGGTGGCAAGCCGCAGTTTGGGACAAATCGACATGAAATTCTTTACGCATATTTTTTGGGCTCCCGGACAGGTTGTAAAAGTATTGGGAGAAGCTGTAATGGGGGGAGGCACAGTTTTTGAAATATATCAAATCAAGTTGTCTAAAACGTTCGATGCTTTTGAAAACCTATAGGTTTTGAGAATCGGCACCAAATTTTGCACGCATATTTTTTGGGATCCCAGACAGGTCGTAATAGTATAGGGGGCATATGAGGGATGAAGATGGAGTGCACAGCCATAGTTTCGGCCAATCGGCATCCTTTTCACCCATATTCTTTGGCTTCCAAAAATAAGTTTAAAAAATTTGTATTTTTAGAGTTTTGTAAGAATCTCTAATATTAATTTAATTTCGTAATGTATGTACATTCCGGGAATTCGAACGAAATTAAGGACATTGTCGGATATTTTCCAATTACGTTCCTTTAATTATTTTTTATATTAAATATAATTATCACATAATTTTACTGAGCTTATTTTTAGACAAATTATTTTTAAAAATTTGAAATAATTTGCAAATATCCAAAAATATCCCTTAATTTTATCAATTATGTTAATTTTTAAAAAATTCGAATTTATATAGGAAAAAATATTATTCTTATAAATCTCATGAAACTAAGAAAATAAATTAGATAAGCTTTCCAATTTATCCTAATAATTTTTGGGCTTCATTTGTATTTGAAAGAATTTGATATTTTTAACCCGCCCTAATATTTATTAATTAATATTATTATTAATGATTACAATGATATTTTTTTTCAGCATCGAATTCAATTCGATGACGCTGCTACTCGTACTTTTGAATATCCAAGCGAAGCTTCCATGCTTGAGGGCGATGGGACCAGCGCGGATGGAGAAACTTCCGGTTCCGGTAAGCCGTTGGCGAGTAACAACACTAGGCCATCTACCACATCTGTAACCGGTTTACCTTCACTTCTAGGTAAGTTACAAATCGCGTTTTATCGTCTTGCTTTCTTTCGAATTAATCAATCTCTATACTTGTCTCGTCTTTCCATAACAAAAACTATTTATTTTCTTGTATGATAAAAGTAGAGAGGTGATATTAGCAAGAGAAGGAAACGCGCGCAAAATATAATTATAGCTGGCATTATACTAACTCATTTAATTAAACTTTCCTCAATTTAACAATGTCTAATACGATGTTCTAATCAATTTTCCGGATGTATGTGTGAGCGGATGTGTGTTTGTGGGGGGATGTTAACCTTTTTTGTGAACATGATAAGGGGCCTTTCAAAAAATACGTAACATCTTTAGGGGGGAGGGGGTCACCTAGAGCGATACGTCAATGTTAAACTTACACACACTTACTGTAAAAAAAGCATTACGTATTTTTTGAACGGCCCCAACCTTGAAGAAGGTTGCAGATAAATTGATAAAATTTTGAGGGCTTATTACCAACACTAATTTCATAAAACAGACCTAAGCATTTCCATAATTATTAATTGCATTTTTTTAGCCTTTATATTCTTTTTTAAATCGGTTTTTATAATTAAATTTTTCATTTGAATAATTCAAAGTTGATGCAATAATATAAAAGATTTTTTTCCTTGAGACGAATCAATTGACCTATAATAATTATACATTTTATTAAAGAGTAAGTTTATTATTAACATAATTCAAAATTGATACAAGAATGGAAAAGATTCCTTGAGTCGAGGCAAATCGATTGACCTATAATATTATTGTCTTACATTGTCTTAAGGAGTACGGAAGTTATGGACATTTATATCGTATGAAAAATCCGTTTTAAACAGAAAAACGTTTTTATTTACATAATTTAGAGTTCATAATAGAATATAAAAGACTCACTTATTCGAGGCGTTTTGCTAGATTTATTTTTTTTTACTTCTTTTATGGGAAAGCAAACTTATTTGTTAATTAATTATAATGAAAAGTAAAGTGCTCATCAAATGAGCACCACATTGTAAATGGAAACAAAGTGGAAACATATCCGAGATCGAATTCACAGCTGGTTAGCTTGGCTACCATTTGGCAAACTATCTTTGAAAAATTCTTTTGTTTTATTATTTTGTATTCTCGATTGAAACTCTAAGATAAAAACAAATTATTTATTGAACTAATGCATATTAAGGTCCATGAAATAGAAATTACCACACGTATCATATTGACATGGGAAATATGCCAGAATTTAGTGCTGATTTAGGCTGCAAAGAATGTTGCGCCCTGTACTTTTTTTCAAAAATGATTAGTAATGTTAGCTTCACATGTAGGTACAACTCCTACCGTAAAAAACGGAAACTGCCACTCATATATTACTTTTGTATTCGAATATTAAGGTGGCCCAAAAAATGACATTTGATCAATTTCAGCGGGCACGTTAACTAAATCGTTCTCTTAGGCAAATAAATGTACCCATGTTTTTTTATTTTCAAACAAAAAATTTTTAGCCGTTGCACTGAAGCTTAAAAGTTTCCTGATTTAAAGTAGAGAAGTCCTTACACCCGCTAGATGTACGACCTGGAGAGCAGTTATAGATTCCTTAACTTATTATTAATCTGCTACAGAGCCGAATTTACCAAGGGGCACGGTGGGGTTAGTGCCCCAGGCCCCAGGGGGCCCCTGACCCCAGAAAATTAATAAAGTTTACAGCAAAATTGGGATTTTCTCTGCCCTTAAGAGGGCACCTTCGAGGTTTAGCCCCAGGCCCCGAAAAATGTTAATTCGGCGCTGCTCTGCTATTCTACTCATTGTCAGTGACCGTCGTTTGGGACCCAGCAAATACGGTGCACAATTGGAGGCCCGAACGAGGGTCAACTTTTTTTGCAGCCGTCCACCTGCAGTCTCTTCAGCTGGTCTTCTTCAACTGAAATGTGTTATTTTTAATAGGCTTTTCTGATTTTTTTCTCAATTAAATTAAAAATTTATTCGTTTTTTTTTCTAGAAATCTGTTCTCAATAGTTTCAAAAATGTTGCTTCAAAATATCAAGTTACACAAATATATCCGAGGCGCACAATGAGCCTCCAAATATTGCCATTTTATGCGATTTTTGATATGCCTAAAACTTTTGCAAAAGATTTCTGTGATATAAAAATGCGATAAATTTGATATTCACTGATAAGTGATCAAGCATATAAAAGTTCAAATAAATTGACGTATAATTTCCTAACCAAAATCGAAGAAGTAAAACTTGGAGACGTTTTATATACTAAACCCCATAAGACATAAAAATGGCTAGAGCTAGGAACTAGGAAGTAGGTTCGCCTTCAGCTGGCCCGCACACAATTTCACCCACATGCGCGATGCGCATGTGCACGCCTGTGTGGTTCGAGTTCGGCATGTGAGTGGTTAGAAGTTTTATAATACCTATATTGTTTAGGCTCAATGGCTGCGCATGTTTACGCACTCTTGGTTTATGTTTAGAAACTGTCGAGTCAGCAGTTCGAGGGTTCGAATCCTCAGATTGGTGTCAATTTTTAAATAAATATAACTTAAATCGCACAAATAAAATTGTTCCTTTTTTTATATTTAAGTCTGAAATGTTGAAGAACTGTTCGTAGGAAATTGGAACTGTTCATAAAAAAGTTTCAAATTTATCTATGCATTTCATAGAAATGAGGATTTAATGTTTCATTTTTTTATCCCGTATCCTAGAACTAGCTATAAATTCGTAACTTTTTTACGGATACATTTTTCCGTTTGAGTCTATCCCAGACTGTAACCACCCACTTATCTCACGATCGTGAGACGTTCCCATGGGTGTTAGTTACCACTGTTTCACTGGGAGCCAGTGTGATTTTCATAGATGGCACTTGCTCGCAATAGGACCGTGCAGTGGTTCAACCTGTTTTAGAATATATATAAATTTGGTTTCGGTTTCTTTGATATTGAAGCGAGGGGCTTGTGACGAAGCGACCGGACGCGTCCTTAGATTGCGGATAGAGGGTCCTTGTACCTAGGTTTCTGTTGAATATGGTTACAATCATTAATGAGCAGTCACTAACAATTATCCAAGGATGGTCGCGAATACCGGGCGATCTCTCCTGTTCAACCTAATCGTTGCATGCGAACATAATGTCACTCATGTATTTTGTAAGGATGACCTGAAGATCTATGCTTCTAGTCCAAAGCAACTTCAGAGTGCTTTAAATATTGTCCGTTCCGCTGTTACATGTACTGTGATCAAATTGAAAGGTGAATTTTAAATTTAAACTTCCCGGGATTTTCGAAACTGAACATTTTTTTCCATAAGTTGGTAGTACTGTTAGTGACATCTGTGCCAAATTTCACATCAAAATATTCATTAGTGTTTGAGTTACGCTTTTTTTTATGAGGTATTAAAATTTAATCCTACGATTTTTACAATGTCTTTATTTATTGAACAAAGAAGTTGCATTAAATTCTGTTTGCGGAATGAATTTTCGGCTGCGGAAACGTTGAGGATGCTGCAGAAAGCATTTAGGGATCAGTCTCTGTCTTCCAAGAATGTTTACAAGTGGTACAATGAGTTCAAGTCAGGTCGCGAGAGTGTTGAAAAAAATGTGGTGTCAAATCGGCGAAAATCATCAACTGATGAACATCACGTCAAGCAAGTCAAAGAAATGGTGCTAAAAAATCATCGATTGACGATTAGAGACGTCGCTGATAGTTTACAAATATCATTTGGATCAGTGCAAGCGATTTTGAAGAACGATTTGGAACTGAGAAGAGTCAAATCTGGATTGGTACCAAAACACTCCATTTTTTCGACAAAGAGCGTCGTGTTAACATTTGTGAAACAATGCTCTCTTGTAAACGTTCTTGGAAGACAGAGACTGATCCCTAAATGCTTTCTGCAGCTTCCTCAACGTTTCCGCAGCCGAAAATTCATTCCGCAAACAGAATTTAATGCAACTTCTTTGTTCAATAAATAAAGACATTGTAAAAATCGCAGGATTAAATTTTAATACCTCACAAAAAAAGCGTAACTCAAACACTAATGAATATTTTGATGTGAAATTTGGCACAGATGTCACTAACAGTACTACCAAATTATGGAAAAAAATGTTCAGTTTCGAAAATCCCGGGAAGTTTAAATTTAAAATTCACTTTTCAATTTGATCACAGTCCCACGCCGTCAAGGCTCACGTCAATTGTCCAAAGCGAGAAGTGCCGAATTATCTGAAACTGCGATTTTCTGACAGCAGTTTCTGTTGCACACTCGAGGCTATATTCGTAATATACTGTACTTATACTATATTCGTAATTAAATTCTCGACTCCGGCCGAATATAATATCGCTGCTAAGGAGAAGAAAAAGGAGGAGAGGTGTCAATACCTTAAAAGGAAGCTGCAGGGATTGTACCCAAAATATTCGGTTAAAATAATTGTCCTTGTGATCGTTGATCTTGGAATTTCGAAACTATTACTGGTTCATAATCTCAAAGTCATACCAGAGTGCAAAAAACATGTCGAGGCACTTGCGAATTGGATGCAGCCTTTGGTCAACTCCTTCTTCTCAAGACACACGAGGGTTTCGCCGGCCTGTTTATTTTGTGATATCGTCGTGCCTTTTAGCACCCATCTCACGGGCATGATGCCTGGCCATAGGTGTGATTGACCGCGGTTCCACTGTGTATACATTAAATATTTCCTCTCATATCCACAAGCTCATTGGCCCCGGGAACGCCAGTAATTTGACCCAGCTTTAGATTAATCTTATTAATCTTGGATCGCTTTTTCAATCTAAAGTCCATCGAAAGTCCTCTCCTGTGTACCCCTGGGCAATATTAAAAGCACTCTGAAGTTGCTTTGAACTAGAAGTATATATCTTCAGGTCATCCGTATAAAACACATGAGTGACTTTCTGCTCCCGATGATTTTTGTCGTTATTGGCCTGTAGTTCCCTGGGTTATACAAGTCCGTAAGTACTAATTTCCGGAGCTGAATATACGGCCCAGCGTTGGTCCAATTTTGGCAGCCAAAGGCCGGCCAAAGTTATTGGGCCAATGTCGGCATTTTAATTGGCCCAGTGTTGAGCCAGTGCTGGCAGCCTATATTGGCTATTTATATTTGCCGATCCTCCACCGATACTTGGCCCAGAATCGGCACTTTATTTCGCCAAGTCTCACTTTTAGAACTTAATAAACTAATCGTACACGAAACATAAAAAAACATTTTATTGAAAAATTGTCAAAGTGCACGATAAAATTTGTTAAGCTCTGTCATTAAAAATTTTAAATGTCTATGAAAAATTACATTTTCTGTCATTGCAAAAAATTGTAAAGTAGGCTACAACGAAAAAAAACGAAATATTACGGGAACAAAAATTGTAATCGATTTAAATTATTTATTTAAAAATTATTGTATTTCTATTCCTGTTAAGAGTTCGTGTATTTTACATTTACACTACGTCGCATACTAATAAATAATTTTAAAAAGAGAGCTTAAAATTTGGTTCTTTAACTTTTCTGAACTGCAGCTTATGAGGATGGCTTTTTCACAGTGTTTGAACTTGTCAGTTTAGCGCAGTGTTTAGAACTCCCGACTGCTAGGCGATAGATTTAGGTATATAGATGTAGGTTCGATACCCCGTAGCGTTAGAAATTTTATTTGTAATATAATGTTCAAAATGTGATATATGTATTCAATCTAAACAGGACCATTAATATTTATATTCAAAGTACTCGCGATCAATTGATATTTATTTTTTAAATACCTTTTTAGTTATATCCCTAGACCTTAGACTATAGCAGTATTGATACCCAATCTTGGGCCGACAATGGTAGCCAAGCCTTGGCTGCCAAGTCAAGGCCATAGTTATCAATCCGGCAATGGCGCGACGATGGCAGCTAGGTTTGGTCCAATACTGGTACCCAGTGTTCGGCCGACAATGGCAGCCAAACCTTGGCTGCCAAGTGCAGGCCATAGTTATCATTCCGTCATTGGCGCGATAATGACAGCCGAGCTTCGCAAATATTTTTGCCGACTATGGGCCAAGGTTGGGCCGTATGTGACTTCGCACTTGGGGATCGTCTTTCTTTGGTAGGAGTATAGTGTGTCCTAACACCAGCTACTGCGTAATGGGCGTCTCTGAATTTAAATATGAGGTAAAAACGCGAGCCACATGTTATTGTATAGAAGAAAACTTCTTCCACCAGAAGTTCTTGATACCACCTGGTCATGCAGCAGAAAACTTCTTAAATATAGATAAACGTTTATTTTTTGGCCTGCTGGCGCGGAAAACTTCTTTGTGTCTCCAAGTGCTTTCTTCACCTCTTCGGCAGTGATTGATGGAGATTCCTCCTCAGATGTTATGAGTTTGTTGCAAAGCTCCTTAAAGTGGTTGATATTTTTAGTATTTTCCTGGAATTCCAGTGGTTTCGGGATCTTGTATACCTTTCTCCAAAAACTCTCAACCATGTAGGGCTTTGGTGAATTTTTTAAAGAATCAGGGAGATCGCTGAAGAGACGCGATAGGTCAGCAAGAAACTTCTGTATTCTCCTCCTGGCGTCTGGTGGCATCTGTCTTTCTCATCGAAAAAAATGGAAAAAAATTTTAGGAAGAATTCCAATAATTGTAGAAGATGTTAAGAAGTTTTAAAAAAATTTCCAAAAAATTTCCAACATAATTTAAAATTTGAAAAAATGTAAAACAGCATTTACATGTTTCGAGAATGTTTAAAAAAATTTTCAAGATTTTTAAGGATTCTTAAACTGTTTAAAATTAAAATGATTCAACTTTTAATTTAAGAAATGTTCATTTAATGCTAATTTAATACTCTTTTTCCAAATTTAATGCTCTCCATTAAAAAAAAAAATCATCCGTTGGTCATGCTAGCTTATCGTTAAGCTAGCAGAACCACACATAGAAAAAATCCGGCCGCTTCGTGGGCACATGCTCATAGCGCGCCTCACTTGCAAATTTGAGCGCGCCAAGGGCGCGCGACTGTTGGTTCTCGCGCTTCGCGCTCGACAATATATTTATCTCGCGTTCCGCGCTCGGTTTCTGTACTACTCTCTACATTTGTGCACTGCTGTGGTTGTTTAATCCTTTCCCATTTTTTAAGTATAATTAAATTATATCAAATTTATTAATTCAAATCCCTCATAAACTACAATCATAAAGTGAAGCTAAAAAATTTTTTTAATTTGACATCAAAGAAGGTTCTCAAAGCACCTACGGGCTTGGCGACTACATTCTGATTGCGATAGTCGCGCTTCGCGCTCAACAGTTCAGTTATACAGACATAATTTTTTTAAATTGTGGGTTAATCGAAAAATTCTGCTAGAATAGTTTTGAAATATATATGGTATCTAGTGAAAATTTGGAATGAAATTTTTGGATCTGTAAAAAAATGTTTTTTTCTAGTTTTTGAAAATTTTCAAATTTCTGAAAATTTTCAAATTTTTGAAAAGTATATAACTTTTCTAATTTCCATCAAAATAAAACATTTTATTTAGATATTTTGCAAGTATTTTACCCATCTATAAGAAACTTTGACAAAAATTTATAAAATTAAAAAAAAAAGTTTTAATTTTGAAAATGCTCTCAATTTCTTAATTTTGGTTGGAAATGTCTGATTAATAAACTTAACCTTCATTTTGGGGATCTTCAGAAGTGTATGAAATGCGGACTCGATTGGACAAATCTTTCAAAAGATAGCGTGGCTACTACATTCAGGTAACCATACACACAGTCAGGCAGACACCGACAAAATTTTATGATTTTCGGATTCTGTACGTGCCGAAACATTACACTCTCATGAATGAGAATGTAAAAATAAAATCTCTGGAAATTTCTTTGATCTGTAAATTAGGGCTAATTCAGGACATTTAGGGCTCTCAAAATAACCATACAATTTTTTTAATCTGTGTTTAAAAATTTTTGTTTCAGCCATTAGTAAAATCAGAAACAAAACCACTTACGTTACCCAACATAATTTCAAACTTATTTAAGACTCAAAATATGTGGTAAAAATTTGGTTAACCTTTTTTTAAACAAGCTATGTTTAAACAGTTGATAACAAATTGAGAATGAAACTTGAAGCGCCATTCGTTTGCTATTATGAGGGAAAATATATTCAGGATTATAGTAAATAATGCTTAATTTTTATCTTCAACCCATCATAAAATTGACAACAGTTTCAACTGCAAAGAATAATTATTAGGGATAAAGGTAGCATTTTGCCTTAAGTGCTACAAGAATTTACTGACAATAAATTCACGTTCATACCTATTGCAGTGTTGCAAATATTGCAGAGCCCTTATATTCATACATTGCTAATATTAAATTATTTTTGATAGGTGCAGGAGCACTTGCAACATATACACCAAGCAAGGTCGACTTAACTTCCGAGGGATTTGAGCTGGGAATTACCAGGGCGACGATTTCCATACTTCCAACAGCAACCTCTACTGCGCAACCTGAGAGTCTTACTGAAGTAGATTATATCAAGCCAGCTCAAAATCCTGAAGCATGGGGCTCTGAGACAACTGCGGACATGTTGTTCTAAAAATTCAAATGCAGCATTTCTTTAAAAAGAAGTGGAGGCAATACGTGTATAAGAATGTCGTCGTAGAAAAGCATTTTTTCTGAAGAAGAAGCCTTATTTCTGCTCAACCATCGTTCGCATAATGCTGTCTTTAAGCATAGTTACGTTAAGCTGAAGAATGTCTATAGTTCCTTTCAGGTCAGAGAGTAATTCTTAAATTAAGAAATCAAATGCAAATGGTGAATTAAACGAAAAAGTCGTTACAGTACCAGAACGCAATTCCTTCAGAAAATTGTTATAAAACTCCAGTAAGTCACCTACATATTTATTTTCATTTGGATTTAAACAAGCGGTTAAAAAAAAATTGGTCTGGTAATTGTATTTATTGTCATTCCATTGAATGTAGCAAGTGAATTTGAATTAATTTTTCCGAAGGATTCGCTACAATTCGAAATTCGGTTCCTATTAGTTATTTTCACTTGAACCACCAGCTAACTTCACTTCGTTGATCGCTGAGGGGAAAACAATGGACCAAATCCACGGAATGCGGTCCATGTTTTCACTATTTGGCTAATATCTTCGTAAAAAGTAATTTTTTCTATGCAAGTATTTTTGACAAATAGTTTTTATTTTTTAAGGACTATTTAATGAAATAATAAAATGATAATTATTATTCATTAGAAAGATATTACAAAAATAAGGATATGCCCCATTGTTTTCCCCTCAGCGAAGTGAAGTTAGTTGGTGCTACAAGTGAAAATACCGAATTGAAGGTTGCGGCGTAATTTCATCCGAAAGTTGATTAGACGTAGATAAGGAAGTAACTAAACTATGTCATTCCATTATGCACTTACTTTGTACTCTTTTATTGTAACAAGCACGCAAATATTTTTTATGTGAAGCGTCAAAAACTGCCAGCGATGAGACTTTTCAAACGTCAATCAACGCGGTGAAACCACTGATCGATCTTCCGTCGTACCAGAGCGCATACAATCTTTTTGGAGGATTAATATCCAGAAGGATTTAATAATACAGAGATTTTTTAAATTACTTTATCCCAAGTTCGCAGTTTTATGCGAGAATTTTTTAGGCGTCAATGAAATTCACTAACTGTAAGTGATTTTTGAAACAAATGAGAGGAAAAACATACATACAACTTTATATTTGTAAAAGTTACGCCAAAGTAGGGCGTAAGTTTACATAAAAGTATTTAGTAATTACACACCCAACTTTCGATCCTTGCAAATTGTAAGAATTATACACTCGATAATTTCATTCCAGGGTATGTCAGAGCGTCTCATATTCACGCTTAAAATCGTCGATGATTGTGAAAATTATAGAGCTGGGCTATCGAAATGAAACTTTAAGTATACGAAAGTCTAGTAAAATTGAATACAATATTTGTAATGGTCACCTTGTATTTCATAGTAATTCAAACATTGGACCTTTCAAAGTAAATTATCATTTCTAACAACTAATCACATTCCATACTGTGAATAATCATAATATAATCAAAGAGAATTTAGTTATAAATTATTGCCCAGCTCTCTGACGAATTAAACCACTCTCTAAATCGTTCTTAATCATTGTCTTCGGTTTCATAATTTTGGAAACGGCAAAAGCTTGTAAAGCTCGGCGTACTCAATCAATTAATATTAAGCGAATCTAATTCTGTATATATACTAAATTATTTTTGTTCCTGCAGTCAAGAACAAAAAAATGCTTCGATTAGTCTCGAAGAGTTCAAACAAGTGGATTTCTTTAAGAGGAACTTGTTAAAATATATTCTTAAATTGTATTAGCATTTGATGTGTGATTGAATCAACATGTGTGTGCGTGGGTGCGTGCGTGCGACTGACTGCGAAAAAGGGACCTAACGCGGGAAAAAAATCGATTTTTAGTTGTTTTTTTCGCTTTCATAATAAAAAATATTATTACTACATCTGAAAAATTCATATTGTTATTAAACTGCAAAGTGAGGCCTTCTTATGGAGTTCCTTGTATTGGACCGCCTCATTAATCGCTCATCCTGTAAAATGACGCTACCGCGTGTTAGGTCCCTTTCTTCGCGAATGGTTACATATGGTAAACGTAAATCTAATTTATTACGAGATCGCGAACCGGTTATGAAGAACACGACGATTCTTTGGGGATATTTTTGATTCCTCGATTGGGTCTTTTTTTTAAATGTGTTTAAGTTTTTTGGTTCGGCGGATCTTTGTCATTGTGATGTACTATTTTCGTTGAACGATTTTCTTTTTTTGTCTTTTGCTTTTTTTTATTGTTTGATGCGTAGTCAGTAGGTCAGTCTCACATCTTTAGCATCTTACATTGTGATATTCTCATTAATTGTCAGTATAACGCGAAAAATTCCGAAACGCATTTCTATCAATTCTGTATACTTATCTGATTGCTGATCGAAGCACCCGAAAATCGAAAGAACGAAAAACTCAACTGTGTTTGGTACTCAAATGTACTCAAAATAAAAAGCTCAAGTTCGAGTGCTTAAAGATACTTCGATCAAGTGTCTCAAAGCGAAAACTTCAATTTTAGTGTCAATCTTGTCAGCTAAACTTTAATAATGTAAATTTTCTAGAAAATTGAATCGGTTCATAATTTCTGAGATTCGACAGTGCAGTTTGTTTCGCGATTCAATATACCGCCGTTTACGATCTCCTCATTATTCTCAGAGGAGTGATTTAATTATTGTGTAGATTATTATTGTACATTATCAAGGAGACTTGACTGTGTAGTTCCGCGGAAGTTGGTGAACCATTACCCAAATAAGCGAAAAATAAATAGTATTAATCTACGATAATGGTTAATATTCAAAGCTTGAAATCATACACATGGACGTGTGCATTATTATAGAAGGACCCAGGCTCACAAAGACTATTGATCTATTCTCCCGAAAGTACAGCAGATCCTCCAGGAAATGTGTGACACGTCCTCCTCCAATTGTCGCCGCTGTGCCGGAACCTTGATATTTTTATTAGGGCGCAAAAAGTTTGAACTGTGTAATTTTTTATTATTTCTTTTATAGATGAAAATTTAAAATATATATGTTCGGAAATACATATTACCTTGCGAATAATTTACAATATTTGCATGATCGGTCTTGTCTCTATCCTGCATTAAATCCATCCTCTGGCAATTAAAATTGTGATTTGAAAATCGCGTCAACTCGTTCAACCCAACCAAATTCGGTACAGCGGCACCAAGCTGAATTGGAATACCCAGTGTCTCTCTCAACTATCCCTGGAGGAACTCCACTCGAACCAGTTGTGCTTTACTTTGCGCGCCTATTATTACGCTGGCTCCTTCTAATTCATGCGTCCATGTTATTACATATATCTACCAATTAGCGGTATTGTGTGTTGTACTGTTTGTGTGTTATAAATTCCTGAAAAAATAAAAATCGCTGCGTACAACAGAAATTGGCATTTGACTTGAACAATAAAAAAGACTCTTGCTCCTTAAAAATTATATTTACTTTTAGAATACACTTATTTCAATAAACAATGTACAATTCCGTGAAAATATCGAGTCTCTGGATCAAGTCCCGAATTTTCTTCATTTGCTAGAGCTATTTGTATATAGATGTATAGTATTCTTCTTCCAAATCATACAAATCAGCAGCCATGTCGTCTCTCAAGGAAGCCAACTTCTGATCACATTCTGCCTGTTTCGTTCTGAAGAGTTTACTATTTTGAGTTATGGCTTCGTTCACGGAAGGAAAGTCGTTTAGAATCAAATACTGCTTGATGTCCGAGACTAATTTCATCAATGATTCGCCAGCTCGGACAATGTTTGCAGCCCTCACGTGCATTTCAAATGTATCTTGCTCGCATTGCGTCATTCGCGATAGCTGGGTATCGCTTTCGGTCTTGGCAAGCTTCACTATTTCTGAAAAAGGAAAAAAATAACATAATCAGGGTGACCACTATTTCCACATTTTCTACTCCCCTCTTTCTCCCGGTAAATGTTCCTGATTTCTCATGGTTTAGGAAAAATGGTCTCTCTCTGTGAAACACAGTTTTTGCACATATATGACCAATTGTGAAGATCGATAAGCCTCAGTAAACCCTTTTGCAAGAAATCAATTGATTTTGAATCATATGCATAAGTGGGATAAGGAAACGTATGTGTCTGATGAAGGAAAATGCAAAGATACATTTTATTACACACTAGCAGTAGTTTCACGCTCGCAAATCGCGCGCGTTCACGTCTCTGGATTTTTATTTCCCAAGATGAAAAGTATTGAAATTTAAAATTCAATTATAAAACCAATTTTTTAATCTTAGTTTTTAAATTTGGTTTAACAATTATTATTAATTACAAATTGAAGGCTTCTGAAATTGAAAAAAAATTATTGAACGATTTTGGACAATTTAATAAGAAAAAAGAATTAAATTGTATAATTTCTAAATTGAAGCCCTCCAATGTAAACAATTTTACTTTGAATTGAACAATCACGATACACTATGATTCCAGATTAAAAATTTACAAAATAGGACAGTGTAAAAACCTTACAAATTGAATATTTTAAGATTAGGTCATTTAAAATTCAGAATACTTAAAATTGTATTACGTATACTTAAAAGCGTTCAAAATTAAATAATTAAAAACCGAAAACTTTTCGATTTGAACAATTTTCAATATTGAAAACTAAATTGAATCTTTCCAAGTCAAGGCTTCTGAAATTCGAGAATTTTAAATGATTAGATAACGAAATTATAATTTTACATTAAAGCTAATTAGACAAACAAAAATTTCTACTTTAAAACCTTGAAACTTAAAAGAACGCGAAATTCTTTTAAAACTGACAAAATTTATAGTTACCAAAAAATGTGATATTAAAACTTTTATTATAATCAAACCTTTCAAAATTTCAATTATTTAAATTAAATTTAGATCGCTTAAAAAATAGTTTTTTAATTGCTCATAAACTTTCCAAAATTCAACACATTAAAGTTTAGTTGCAAAATTAAAATCTATGAAAGGAAATTTTATTAATTGAGCGTTCAACATGTAAATTCAGAACTCTAAAATTATTGTAGTCATTTCAAATTAATGAAATGATTCATTTATTGCTGTATCAATTTCAGTTACATGGTTTAATTCTTATATTTTTTATTTTAAACCTCATTTTTAATTGTTTTATTTCAAATCTTCCTTTAGAACTATTATTTACTGTTGAAAATTTCCAGTTATATATTTTTCAATTTGAAAGGACTTATTTATTTAAATTTTCAACTAAAAATCGCAAGATTTTAAGATATTACATTGAAAATTAAAATAAATAATAAACAACAAGATTGCAGAAATAAAATTCCATTTTTTGAAATTGCGCAATCTTAAGCTTTGCAGTTCGAAATTGCTTTATATTTACATATAAATTTATTAAATTCAAAACTATCAAGGCTTTTAATATGAAATTTCTGATTATTTAATAGCGACATGGTCTTGTCAATTTGAAAAATTATTTGGATTTGAAACTACAATATTGTCAAGTTTTTAATTTGAAACCTCCAACAATTAATCTAAAAATTAATTTCAGTAAAAACTTTAGTTTCAAGGCCTCAGATTAAATGTTTTTATAGAATAGCGCATTCAAAGCCATAATTTTGAATAAAAATTATGTAAATTTTAAGGGCGATAAATATATTATCAATAAGTATCATAATATCACGTAGTGTTAAGGGACATTCAAAACGACTGAATGGATTTTTTTACTAAAAGATGTGATTATGTCAATAACAAAAATCACTCATTTTCACCAATTAAAATTACAGAATTGTAAGTATTGCGAGAAACATTGTGAACCTTTAAATTTTACTTATTCTAAACACTTTGAAATTATATGCTTCCTAATTGGGAACTTTGAAAAAATTACAAAACGAACGTATTATGAAATACAGGAAATCTCCCGCAGGAATATTTCACTCCCGGCTTTATTCTGGTGTAAGTTTCTGCTGATTTAGACCAGGTGATAGTGACAAAAAAACAGGAACGATTAGTTCGCCTATGACAATTTAAGTACTAACAATTAGAGATATTTGAGGAGTTATGAGCAAATAAAATAAGACCGTTCGCTTGCACTGACAATATAATTAAATTATCATTTTGCAAGAAAAGATTAATGTTTCCGAACGATTAATTAGTTTGTGCAAAGTTGTGTTTGTGAAACTTTGAAATAATTCATGAAAGTTCCAATAAGAAATGGACTTCTAAAACAAGTAGTTCCTGCATGACATTTTACAGAATTATTATTTTTGTTATGTAAATCATGAAAAAGTACTTGGCATAAGATTATACAATCGCTTTTGAATTGCGATTTAGTACAGAGTTTATATGGTGAAATGTTAATATAATCATTGGCAAACTTTTCGAACTTGCATAACCTTACGAAAAAACAATTTGAATGTTGTAAAAATTCATATAATTTTTTAACAATAAATTAGCGTATGGGTGATTGTTAAATTGCAGACAAACTTGAAGTCCCAGTAATATAACAATAAATTAAAAACCCTGACTTATTTTTATTTAATAAAGACTTATTATGATCCTCTACAAAATGTTCAGTTCGTTTTTTTAAAACTTCGGTTCCTATGGACTTAAATTTAATATAAGAACACCCCAAACGTGATTAGCGTTAGGGGTCCCAACCTCAATTTGTACAAGGAGATACGGATTTTCTCCTTTGTTTTTACAGTTAGACTAAAAAACATCTAATGTATCAAGTTTGTAAACTTTAGAGGAACAAAACTTTAATTTATGCAAATTTTTCACGCTAAAGAAATATTATTGTATAAACCTTAAAGTATGTCCCTCAATTTTTGTCGTTTTAATCGTCATTTACGTGAGTCTTTTTTCCTAGTTATATTTTTTGCAGTTACAGTCGAGTAATAAACACAGAATTATTAAGCGTGTCCGTGAACACAACATTGTCTGTCAGTTTTAACATGAAATATAAACATATTTTTTTTAAATCGGATAATAAAACTCAAAAGTAAATTCTGATAACAAAATCGTCATCAGTGATATTGCTTAAAAAACAGTTTTGGAGTAAAATAAATATATATAAACCATCTTCGTTACCTGATCAGCAGGTTTTTATCTAACGCTCAGGCGTTTATTTGTGAATGGAATGTATTATTTTTGTATAAAAATTAAGAAAGGATAAACTTCGTCGTTTTCTGCCGTAATTCGTGTGATGCTATGATGCCGTGTGTATCTGCGCATGCGCGAGGATGGTTTTTTTTATTATTTCTTAACCCGCGTTAGTAAGATGTAAAGACAAATTTGGAAATATGTTGCAAATTAACCACAATAAATACCACATTAAAAGGCTCTTTAACATTTTAAAATACAAATTTAAGGAATAACTAAATTCCATTGAAGGAGTATTTATTATTTGTATTGTAAAATGTTTGTAATGCTACTTAGTCCGCAAAAACTATGAAACGAGGCCTACCTTACTCTTTTACTATATGAAACTACAATTAGACTTTGAGAAAATATAATCATTATAGATTGATACTTTTTAAAGAATGCATAATAAGTTATGTAAATTGACTTAGTTAATGTTAAATCTTAAACTGTATTACATGCATATTGTTTCCACTTGCCTTTAACATGTTATTTAGTTTTAATCCATAACGTGTTTATTGAAATAACCGAAAATTATAAACAATTAGACTTCTAATTTACTACGCTACCTTATTTATGTTCGTGAAAATAATCTACAATATGTGGTTAAATATTTAGTTCTTTCTAATTTGCATGCGTTACAGCTTTTAAATCTTTAAAGGTTCGCGCTCTTCTTCAGCAAACTCCTAACCTCAAATCCGCGTTACATATTTAATGTACGAATTTAATTATTATTTCTTATTTTCATAAATGCCCCTTTTGGATTTTAAATTTTCAAATGTGATACAATAAACTTTGATTGTTGAATGTGATATGCCTAATGAAAATATGATTGCTACAATACGTACTAAAGCTTGCCTGCAATTTGACAATCACCTGTATACCATTTGCTTTTTCGCAAAATTATAAGAAACAAATTATGGTCTAGCGACTGGTATACGCATTCAGCGTGTACAATACGTTATATAACAATAATAAATTAAATCATACTTCGACGACTTCTTGACCATTAGAAAGTTTTATTAAATTAATCACCAGATAAAAAACTTATAGTTACGTTTCGAGACCAGTCTAGTTCCACATAACGGGTGAACTCATCCGCTAGCCACCAGATAGCGCGTCATTCGTCCTGCTCCAGAAAAACATTGAGTCTTATGTGTAAAAACTATTTAAATAATAAAATAGCGGGTTTTAATTTATAATTCTGACTTTTGGTGATAATAGTGAGATATAGTGCGTTTTCTTAAATCTTTTGATGTTTTGAATATAGGTCGTTACAAGCAAAGATATTATAAGCCTAGATGCGGCACGTGTATAGTTCGAGGAACTATTTGTAGAGGCGCTCCCGGCGAAAATTGACCGATCCCCCCATGCCTTTCAACCCGAAGATCGCACCCACCAACTACTTTACCCCTGCAACCTTCACCCGTCGAACAAGTGCATCAAATAGCCAATACTAAGTCGGTAAATACTAAATACTTAAAAATATAAAATACGAATTTTATATTGAGAATTTTGATTGATTATTTTCAATTAATGAATCAATTATTTGAATAGATTTTGCACCAAGAAAATATGTAGATGCATAAGATTTACTTTTAAATTGAATAAAAATATACTTGTATCGTAGTAGAAATTCTACTAAATGAAACTATGCGTTTGAAGACATTAAAAGTTTTAATTGATAAATATATTGAGTTGAAATTTAAAATAATTAATTTTTTAAATAAATATGATCGTATAGCGTTCTCGCATGTATAATTAGCGATTTGGAGTTTTTAGATGTAGAGTTAAATTTTATAAGAATACCGCCTCCCTCACGATTATTAATTTAAGTAAACAATAATTCGTAAATTTGTATGTTTGTGTAATTAATTATGAATAAAATAAAATATAATGAAACGATAAACTTATATAATAACATTATTTTTTATATTTTTTTATATAATATTTTATAGAAATTTATGTACCCTTAAATTTCTCAATTTAAGGTAAAAGGTCAGAAATTATTGGAAAGTTTCAAAAACATTTATCTCTTAATTGTTAGTTTGTAACAAAATAATCCGTAAATGAACTGTTTATTGTCGTGAGCAATTCTCATCGTGGGCTGTGACCGTGGCTCGCAAGTTTGAGCGAGCCTGGGGCGCGTACACAATATTATCGTCACACTCGCGCTGCGCACTCGTTTTTTGACAGACAGTTGTAAATTTATATTTTCTGAACCGCCTTAAAATAAACTTAAAAAATACAATCCTTTTTCTAGACATTTTTCTCTATCTCACGTTGTTATGTTAATAATAGGATTTTGGTTGCATATTATTTTTTATATGTGTATAAAGCAAAATATCCTACAAGACTTCTTTTAGATTTTTTACGTATCTCGCGTCTTTTGGCATAAGATTGGAATTTTCAATTATCTGCATATATTACTTACGATAAAACAAAATTAAGAGTACTATTGAAAAGTGGTTTAAAGAAATTTTGTAGGATTTTTCAAAACCTATCACAAATTTTTCATTTTGATATTTAATACCATTTTTATGATCAAGACAAAAACTACGCCTCCTATCAAGAAGTGATTATTAACGAATTTGTAGATCTTTTTTGAGATGACAATTTTTGTTGATTCATCTTCTTTCGTATCCTACAACAGTTTGACCACAAAATGGATTTTTCATTTCTCATTATTTTTTGTACAAAAATCGAAACTTTAAAGGGCCGTCAGTAAACTGAATTACTAATTGCATGGGGGGGGGGGGAGTCATGCTAAAAACTATGGTTCGAACAGGGGTTCGGGGTCAGTGGAAGACAATTTATGAACTTAGATAACATTTAGTATGTTTCCTTATTAAAAACTTTTAAATAATTGTTCTTTTTTTCTCTGTTTTTAAGAACCCCCTTTTCTCGTTTTTTTCGCTTAAATTCTTTTTGGTAGAAAGTCAACTATTATATTTGTGGTTCGGAATTCAACTCGTTTGGTTAAAAATTTCAGTATTTAGTTGCAAATTTCATTATTCTGTAAAAAATGCAACTATTTTTTTAAAAAGTCATCTTGTTTCGTTAGGAATTCAGAAGTTTGTTAAAAGTTGAACCACTTTGTAAAAAATTATTCTTTTGGTTTTAGATTCACCTCTTTGCTCGAAAATTTAACTATTCTATTATTAGAAAAATAATCTTCTGCGGATAAGAAGTCATTTTTAGGCTGAACACTTTTGTTAAAAATGTAACTATTTTGTTGAAAATTCGTTTTATTTTTTAAATGAATTAATTTTTTTTAACTAACAAGGTAAACATTTCATTTTTGATTTAAATATATATTTGTATTAAAAATTAATATTTTCTGGTTAAAAATTGCTCCTTTCTTATTGAAAAGTCATGTGTTTTGCTAAAAATTTGTCTTTTTCTACCAAAAACAAATTATCTGCGTTGAAAATTCATAATTTTTTATTAAAAATGGAACTGTTTGGGTCTACATTAATCTAATTTGGTTGATGATTCAGCAATTTTGTAAAAAATTGAACTATTCTGTAGAAAATTAGGTTTTTTATTTCAAATTATACCAGTTTTATACCCAAAAAATTGGTTTAATAAAAATTTTACTTTTTGGCAGAAAATTTACTTTTTTTTATAAGAAATCATATTTTTTGTTGAAAATTCGACCTTTTTATAGGTAAATCGTCCTCCCGGCTTTAAGATTGAAAGATTTTGTTAAAAATTAATATATTTTATTGAAAGCTCGTCTTATTTTGGTAGATCATTCATACAATACTGGAAAATTCATTTCTTTGGTTAAAAATGTAACTATTTTGTTCGCAATTTATCTTCTTTAATTGAAAATTAAACGACTTGGTTAAAAGTTCAAAATTAAAAAAGTTCAAAATTAATTTTTTATCTGAAAATTGCAATTTTCCATTTTTTTTTTGAAATTTATACTTTATAAATTTAAAATTTAATTATTTGGTAGAACATTCTTTTGTTTTGTTGAAAATTCATCTTTTCGGTCGAAAATTAATTTTCTGGATTTTTTTACATCACCTTTTTATTAAAAATGCAATTGTTAAGTTCTAAATTAGTCTATTTTTATTAATGATTTAACAATATGGTAGAAAATTAAAGTAGGACTCGTTCGTAAATGAACTTTTCCGTGTTTTTTTCGTCTTCGTTAAATCCAATTTTTTTCAATTATATTTCAGCAAGATTTACGTCTTTGGCTTAAAATTTAACTTTTTTGTTGGCAATTTGGTGTTTTGTGTTAAAAATGACTTTTTTCTGAAAATTGCAACTTGTCTATTCTTGATTAGAAATGGATTCGAAAATTTTTTCAATCCTTGGTGGGAATTTTTTTACAAGTACGAAAAAGTATAACTATTTTTACAGGAAAACAAAAATAAATATAATAATTTGTAGATACTGTGAAATCGAGGTGGCCTTTTTAATCAAGGAAGCGAATTTCCCGTCATTTCCCGGCTCGCAAAAAATTATTGAATTATTTTAATTCTTTGTAATTCTTTCCTTTTCCATTTTTTTTGTAATAGCCTTAGCTGCTGAGATGCACCCCTAAACGCCTTATATTTCTTTAGAATTTTTTTGGATTCTTCAATTCTTTGAATTATTTTTATAAGCTATTTGGATATTTTGAAAGTTGTGAATTCTGATGAGCATAAGAATTGCAAGTGTTTAACTGCCCTCAAACTTGTAAAATTAAATTTTAATTTGCAAGGCACAGTCTAGTTACTGGTTTTTGTAATTAAACAAGTTATACGGAAAACTATTACACGTTTCAAATAATCAAGAAACAAAAACAAACAAAAAACATTATTTGAATATAATTTTGATAAATAATTAAATGAGTCATGAAAACTTTAAATTTTCCTCGGAATTAAATGTAAATTGTCAATTCGACACTACAGAGAAGTGTAAATATTACTTCAGTTATACCTTAATTATGCGAAAAAATAATACAATATTTTAGGATTTAAAAATACACGTAGAATAAATTTATAGAGTGAAGTATTCGAACCTTCAATTCACTATTTTTGTAAAAATTATATTTGTTAAAATAGTTTTTGAAATTTCGCTACAATTCTAAAATATGACAAGAATTTTTTAAAACTTATTTATATAGTATTTCGAAAATTTCTCTTTTAAAAGAGGCCAGACGAGAAATTAATTTAACTAAGCTTTATTCAATTTTTTCATTTAACTAAATTCTGAATTAACTTAAGATTTATATACTTTTAAAATTTATTTAGCATCTCGAAAATGTCCCTTTTTTAAAAAGACACTGTAAAACAAATTAATTAATTTTACCATAATAATAAATATAATAATTTTAGGCCTTCATTAATTATAATATTTTCGGTGTGCATAGACAGCCCCGAGTCAGCTATAGATATGGCTGGCGAAAGCAAGCGCGAGAATCGAGAAACAGAAAATCACCGGCACTTTCGATTCGGCTTCGGCTTGGCCCCATCCCTCCCGTAGACGTAGGCAAAGGACGCGGTTGCCATAGAAACGTCGAAAAGTTGAAGAGGGCAGCACCTCGAGGCATGCAAA
>NC_046665.1:32074424-32079292 GCF_010883055.1 Belonocnema kinseyi | reverse complement strand
TTCTCCCACTCCGACCTGCCGTGCCGCATCAAGTTGTTTGTGAGCTACATTTTTTACCCGAACAAAAAATTGTCAGGACTCGAGAAGTAAAGGATCCCGATGGCAAGGTTATGTCCTCGATATGCATGTGTTTTTGAAGTTTTATACTTCACATATTATTAAAGAATAATTTTAATAGAATTCATACTAAGAATTAAAAAAAAACAAACAATTGTATTACACATAAGTTAACGAAACAGGAAATGTCAGTGATTTGTCTTCATACAGAAGTATTGTGAGAGTTTATTATTATAAGCAATATTTTATAGAACTTTGAGAAGCATTATTTATAAAATTATAAAGTAGGAAAATAGATATATTTTGTGCTTTTTTTTAACTCAACTTTTTTTAAATCCTCACTAACTTTTGTCCTATTGAAATATTTAACATTTTCTTTTTTAATTTGGAAGCGTTTATTGTCTTATTTTAAAACCGACCGAAAAATATTAAAAGCTTCAAAATTAATAAAATAGTGGTGGTTCTTCTAAACATATGAAAAGTTGTTTTAAAAACAACTCAAAATTACATATTTTTGCCAATTTCATTTTACACTTTTAGTTTCATAATAAAGATATCTTGTGAGTTGTATGCGGGTAAAATAAATTTTCTCGCCAGGAGAATTTTTTTTCATATAATCAAATTTTCAAATTTTTCTTGTAAACAGCAAAAGATACGAAAAAAAAATTTGAGATACTACTTTGCCCGTTAAAAAACGTTCTATTAAAATGACACTTGATCTTTTGCGATAGATCACCATCATATGCGAGGAAAAATTAAAAACAAAATTGGCAGGAAAAAAAAGAACTCTTTCGGCCTAAAATGATTTAGTCCACATAAAGCTGATCAGATGGGTTTCTTATATTAGCAAAAACTTTTTAAAATATTGGGAATAATAAAAAGGTGGGCTGTTTTAGAAAATATATTTTTTTATTTTCTTAAAATTTGATGAAAAAACATAAGATTTTCTGGAAAATGCCATCTTTTTATTCTTCCCAGTATTTAAACAAAGTTTTTGCTAATAGACGAAATATATCATATTAGCTTTATGCCGGCTAAGCCATTTTTGAGCCCGGGAGTTTTCTTTTTTTTATTGAAAATTTAATTGCTGAATTATTCTTTTTAGACGTGCAAAGTTTACAAGAAAAAATAGAAAATCTGATTATATGAAGAAAAATAATTCTCCTCGCGACAAAAGTTACTTAGCCCTCATAAAACACAGAAGATATCTTTATTACGAAACTACAAATTTTTAACGAAATTGGAAAAAAATATATAATTGTGGGTATTTTAAGCAACTTGTTATATTTTCAGAAAAACTACCGCTATTTTATTAATTTGGAATTTTTAAAATATTTTTTAGTGGGTTCCAAAATCATACAATAAACGATGTCAAATTGAAAAAGAAAACGATAAATATCTCGATTAGATACAAAGTTTTTGAAGATTAAAAAAAACTAGAGATTTTGACAAACAAAACACAAAATTCAAATAGAATTTCGTAGACATCTTTTTGGGCAAATTGGAAAAATACATATCGCCTCATTTTACTCTAAAAAAGAACGTATTTTGTCCCCGAGAGATTCTGCAATTTCAAGTGTAAAACCTTAAAGCCTGCATAAAATATCAATTTTCGTAAATTGCTAGATAAATTTGCCGAAAAAAATATTATTTTTTGTTTTTTCTTCCAACTTGTTCTCGAGTAACTCGGTTTTTAACGTAGCCACGGACTAAGTCAAGTGAATAATGGGATGAATATGTTATAAGTTCATTTAATACGATCTTTGAAATGTTTGCAACGATATTTTAGGTACAAAATCAGGACCATGATGTAGTTAGTATTTCGTCTTTTACACCTATTATACTTAAACAGCGGCCGCGAGCGTTAGAGGTGACAACAGTCGCCTCTGGATGCTTTCTTAGAGCTACCATTCATATTGTTATATATAACACATTACTATATTTATTATATTATATATTATTATTATTACTATTATTATACCATTCAGCCAATACTTTTAATTTCTGAACAAAATTCTGTACAAATTTATATATATAGTAAAAGTTCTAAAGTATTACAAATTTTTTGTTCTAAAAAAATGGAAATTTTTGAATATGAATATTTTAAACGCATAACACTGAAAACGAAAAAGATTAATGTTTGTCTGTACTTATACATTAAATTTTTTTCTAAATTTGTCCTTGACTGATCCAATTACTTTTTAAGTTTTTTGAAGTAATGATGAATATCCACATGCCTTAAAGGTGTTGTTTATGTTTTATTTGCATTAATATATACATCACATTAAGAATTTTCATGTATTATAGTACTTATATTGTATGTTATTTAGATGTGGATTTTAGAGAAATATACTGAATTTGTTGATTTTGCTAATATCTACTTATTCGTTTGATTCATTTAATCCCCCCCCCTCTCTTTCAACGTATATTTTGTTGAAAAAATGCATTTTATTACTTGATAAAAATAAATTATGCAATAAACATGTGTTCGATTTCAAGAAATAATTGCATACAACCATTTTCATTGCCTGAAGAAAACATTAAGATAGTATTACATTTGCTAATTTCGTTATTCAATTATTTAAGATATTGTTATTTCATAATTTTATTTTCTTACATTTTTTATCATAATATTTCGTTTTCTCTTAAGATTTTTTTTTCAATATGGTTCCGACTTCCCATTTGTTAAAAAATTAATTTATATTTGTTATTGAAAAATGTATTTTTAATATGTATTACCTATTAATCATTTCATTAAAAAATACATACTTATTTACACATATCCAATGCCTAATGTTTGTAAAAAAACGTGTGTAAGCACTTTTAAAATAATCCTTTATCAATAATCCTGTTACCCTTCAATGACTTTTATATTTTTTAAATATCAATTAACCATCAAAGAATTGTTGGTCTTAATTTTATGAGCTGAAATAATGCTCTGGAATATTTTTACTTAATATCAATTATTAAGTTTCCCATAAGACCAATGGTGTTTTAGAGCAGGACGCTTGACGCGCCGCCCGGCGGATTAGTTCACGCGCGAAGTGGAATTTGTAAGCGCCAAATACTTTTCTCAGTAGTCGGATAGGACTGGTCTAGCCTCATCATCAGACATTGGTTAAAATTAGAAATTCGGAAGACAAAAGTCAATTGTTTCCATTTTAACTAAACTTTTTCAAACCAACAAAATTTTTTTAATTCTCATAAATACGGACAACAGTTGATTTTTACTCCACATTCGTTACATAATTAAGAACAATCTCTTTAAGAAATCTAAAAATAAAAATGTGCACGCACACTGGATTTTCTCAATGTGTGATTTATTAAACAATTGACTTTTTTCTGCTGAATTTCTAATTTTCACCAAGGTCTAATGATGAGACTAGGCTGGTATCGAAGCGTAATCATAAGTTTTTTATCCGAAGAATAGTTTAATAAAACTGTAATGGTCTGGTCGTCGTCGAAATATGATTTAATTTTTCCACATTCGTTGGTATCTCCCAGACGTTAGAGAAAAGAAGACAACACTCCATCTCTCATGGTCTTTTTACAACAATAATAAAATAAAGGGTAAAATTGCCTTACTCCATAGGGTGCTCTGTAATGGCTTACCATTGCGCGGGGCTTTTTGCACATGGTGGGGGTCGTATATATAACTCACTTTAAGGCCATGTGACGAGTATAATAGCTGATCAAGTCAGACCTAAAATCAATATTTTGTCACCCATATTGACAAATAAAAGTTTAAATAATGCGGAAATTCTTTTCGGGAAATGTTAATAAATATTAGAGGATCGTTTGTGGCCTTGCAAAGAGTTAGGGGAAGAAAAAAGTTTATTTATGAAAATAATGATTATCGACAGGACGATTTTAGACTTTACAGCAGAAGTTTGACTTTTAGCTAGAGTTCTTAAATTCCCGAGAATTTAAGTTCAGGTTATATAACCGAGAATATGACAGAATATAAGAGAATTTAAGAGAACTTAAGAATTTATGATTTTTAACAATATTTTTATTGTTCAGTATATATCAGCGGTTAAATATAAATTATTTTCTGGCTCAGACATATTTAGGAATAACAGTGTTACATATACAAATTAAAAATGTTCAACCGTAATAATTTATTAAAAAAAAAAGTTTTTTCTACTTTAAAAGATAACTCTTTAACAAAATACTGGAATTTTCTACAAAATAATTAAATTTTTAACATAATAGTTGAATATTCAAGCTAAGAAGACCAATTTAAAACGATAAAGTGTCATAGTTTATATTTTAATAAAAAAAGAATGAAATTTGTACAATAAAAGAAAAGAATTTTAAAACCAAAAAGACAAATGACCAACAAATACAGATTTTTGACTCAAAAAATAAATAAAAGTTTATCTAAATTATTGAACCTTCAAACCAGAAGACAAATTTTCTTTATAAAAATTCAATTCTCAAACAAAAAAATATGACTGTTCCACAAAAAATTATTTTTTCACAAAACTGATGCAGTTTTATGCAAAAAAAGGAAAGTTCAAACTAAAATACAATGCAGTTTAACTTTCACCCAAGTATTTGAATTTTCAATTAAAAAAGATTAATTTATAACAAGATAATTAAACTTTTAACCAACGAGATAACTTTTGAACTTAAAATATAAATCTTGAACAAAAAAAGTGGTTTCTTAAAAAAGCGATTCAACCAAATGTTTTAAACAAATTAGTCGAATTACCAGGTGTATACATATGAAACCGGTATTTTTTCAAGAAAAAAACACATTTATTTCAAGAGAATGATAACAAATATTTTATTCAAAGTATGCGCCC
>NC_046665.1:32073149-32074324 GCF_010883055.1 Belonocnema kinseyi | reverse complement strand
GCCAATTAGCACAAATGGTAAGTTCCGACAGTGCCTACAAGTGTGCCTACTGGCCGCTAGATGGCAATACCGGTTTCATATGTATACACCTGGTATCAAGCAAAAAAGAACGATTTTTACCCAAAAAGTTGCATTTTCATACAAAAAATTAAATTTCTTCTATAAAAGATTAAGTTTTAAATCAAAAATATAAATTTTCAAAAAAAGAGTTGAATTTTCTGTTGAAAAAGATTTTGATCAAAAAGTATAAAATTTATCTTAAGGGCATGTGATACTTCGTCGCCTGGTCAATCGGGCACAGTTCCCCGGCTTTTTTTCCAAAAAAAATGAAAATGTTTAAAAACTGAATTCGGAGATGGCCAAAGATATTGTGTATTTTGGAAGTAACGCTCGGGAGAATTGTAACACACATAACGTCGAAATATACACACGTTGTTAGCAAAATCAATATTTTTTTAAAAAAATAAACACAAAGAAGTGTGCGGAGGCGTCCGTTCTATGTTCGTTATCATTTCCCAGATTTTGATGACAAAATATCTCTTATCCTAGGAAAAAAGCCGGGGGAATCTAACACTGAAAAAATCGATGCTAATTCCTAAGCGCTATGCAAATTAATGGCATTTTGCTAAATTAAAACTTTTTTTAATTAACCCACAAAAAAAGTGTGCGGGGACGTCCGTTAGCATGTGCCCTATCATTTCCCAAATTTTTAAGAAAAAATATTTATTATTCTATAAAAAAATCCGGGGGAACCTAAAACTGTTAAAATCGACAATTTTCTAAGTATTACATGCCCTTAAAGTAGAAGAGTTTTCACTGCAAAAAAGTGGAACTTTCATCCAAAAAATATTTCAGTCAATTTTTCAACACCAAAATATAAATTTTAAGCAAAAAGTAAATTTTCTACGAAATAATTCTGTTCTCGTTACCGTTATCGAAGTAATACGAGGGTGAATCAAATATTAACCGGAATTATTTTTTAATATCTATTTATAAAACAATACAAAAATACTATTGATTATTTTTCTACATAGTCTCCTTCACGCTCTACACATTTTTTCCAGCGGTTTGACAGCTTGTTAATTCCTTGCTCGTAGAAACTTTGAGGTCGAGTCATCAACCAATTGCGCACGAATTCCTCAACATCTTGATCGTTGTCAAATCGCAATCCTCCA
>NC_046665.1:32067442-32073049 GCF_010883055.1 Belonocnema kinseyi | reverse complement strand
GCAATGAATAAGACAATTAACAATACATATAACATAATTTTGAAATGTCTATAACTCGGATTAATTTGTACTTTATTCCCTAAGCACTAAAAAATTGTGATGGAATTTACTTCACACGTAGAGGTTAAAAACTTTTCATCTGTTTACATTCTCATTTAGGGGTTAAATCTACTATGTCAAGATTCTTTTTGGTAATGTTAACAACATTCTATTGAAGGAGACTGAGAAAATATGGCGCTCCCGCAAAACACGTTTTTTATTATTGCTTGCGATGAGCATGATAACTCCGGGAACGATTGTCAGCAATTCAAAATCCAAAAGTACAAGTATTAGACTTGCTACAGGTCTGATGGTTCCGGAAAATTAGGGAATGTCAGGGAAAACATGATAGAGTTCGGGCGTTTTCGATAAAGTGAAACTATTTGTATTATTATCATTAAAAATCGCAACTATTTAGTTGCAAATTAATCTGTGTTTGTTAAGGATTCAAATTATTTGATTGAAAATCCTTTTTATTTCGCTGAATTCAACTATTTTTTTAATAAAATTAAAATCCTTTTTGATTAAAATATCAAATATTACGTTTTTCGTTAAAAAATTATCTTCTTTGGTTAATAATTCCATTACATAGTTGAAAGTGAAACTACTTTGTTTAAAATTAATTTATTTGGTTGATGACTGATAATCTTAGCTGATAAAAATTTTTTTCAACATTGAATTACTTTCTTGGAAATTAAGATTTCTAGTTGACGAATTTTCTAGGAGATTATTTAATCTTCTAGGTGACTCATTGATTTTTTAGTTTAAAATTGCTTTAAAAATTCAAATATTTTATTGAAAATGCATGTATCTTGTGTAAAAATCATCTTTTTGGTTGAAAATAAGTTTTTTCTAATTTAAAATTCATTTCTTTAACTGAAAATGTTACTGTTACAATTTGTTGTCGGAAATTGATCTTTTTAAATATAAATTTATTCTTTTTTGTTAAAAAATATACTATTTCGTTGAAAATTGAATTTCATTTAATTAAAAATTCATTTTTTACTGAAAATTTAACTATTCTATTTTTAGTTGAAAATCTGTCTGCTTTAGGTGAAAATTCGTCTTTTTTGTTAGAGGCGTACTCTCAATTGTTGAAAATTTATTTTTTCGGTTACAAATTAATTTCTTTGCTAGAAAATTATACTATATTGCTGAAAATTTCTTTATTGTGTTTTTTTTTGTTAACAATTTATTTTACTAACGGAAAATTTAACTATTTTATGTTTAGTTTAAAATTTATCTTTTCAGTTAAAAATTCATGTAATAATCATAATTTTTTAATAATTAATCATTTTATTTGAAAATAGACTGGATCTATTCCAATTTTTATGCAAAAGTTACCTTATTCTTTGATAGAAGCGTAATCTTTTTCGTTAAAAAATTATTTCTTTTGTAGGAAATTCAAGAGTACCAATTTTTTACCGCTGCTTCCGATATCATAGCTTAAATTTGGAAATTTACTTGTTTAAAGCTTCAAAAGAGGCCCTAAATGTTATTATTCTGACCTACAAATTGGAAAATGTATTGTATGAAAATGGAAGAACACTTGCAACAAGTTTCATCTCAAAAGCATCCCCTTAAACATATCAAATACTACACTGAAGTTGGGCTCATTTTATACTGATAGTTTGTCATGCAAATGACTTAGTCGTTTTTTTTTTTGTTAACAGGAGCCTGCATTTGCTTCAGTATAAATCGCCTGATATATTTCCGACGTTTTTTCCAGGATATTTGATATTTTATTTGTTCAGAAATAAAAGAATTGTGCAGCTAATCCAATTTCATAGCGCAGCCGTTGATAATAGGTGCACAATAGATAGAACCTTTTTTGTGCACTATAAAATTATCAATATTTTTTCACATCACCATATTCCACCTAAAATCAAGCGTTCTCGAGTAATTTAAAAAAAAATGTTATTGTTTAACACTTTACACAATTTCGGAACTTTGCCGTACACGTATGTTTGGGGACTTTTTACAATATCTTTATAAAGCCATTGCCAACGTACCTGTGAAAAAAATGCTACTTTTACTAATTTTTTTTGAGTGATATTTGTTCCCCGTTGACTGGACTATATCGGAATGGTTGAGCAACTTGTGGCCAGCTGTGGTGCTCGACTCTGCTTACGCGAAGAAAATGGTAACAGGGTGAACCTCGAAGCCTTGCAATGCGCAACGCGAAACCAGTGATCCCAGATTTGAAACGAGGTTCACTCCAATACTATGACAGGGCTATGTCCGTGCAAATATAGTTGGAGCAACCCATTTCTCCTCTTCTGAATTTGAAAACTCGAAGATGCACGATTGCCGGTCAGAACACTTCGGCGGTTCTATTTATACCTCTACCTGCTTTGAAATAAAATCAAGAGATTGGGATTTTAATATTCCAGATTTCGATGCTGGCGATTCTCATGATTTGAATACTTTGCGCGCCTCTTTATATGCGTATATTTTGAGGTTACGTTATTTAAAGTATAAAATATAAATTATATAAATATTAATACTCTTATATATACATAAATATACACTCATATTATTAATGATAATATTATAATTATGTTATATTATAATAGTCTTATTTATATCTTGATCAGCATTGGACAGAAATTGACGAGTTCGGAATTCATCTCATTTGGATGAAAACTCAATTATTTGGTTGCAAAATTAATTATTTTGTCTAAACAAATTTTATTTTTAACTTATTCAATTTGAAATTTTTAAATTAAAACAAGAAAATTTCGTTAATTATTAGCAATATTTGACCGTTTATTTAAAACAACCCATTATAAACAACTATTAAAAACTATACAAATTTGAACAGAATGCTTCGAAATAAAAAGCCTTGAATTGTTAAAATTGTAATCAGATAAATTTTAACTTTGAACGCTACAATTTTTATTTAAAAAAAGATTCAAAATTAATTAAAAATTTGAAATTATTTCAAATCATTTGAAACACGATGTAGATTTTTGCAGATTTCAAAAAAATTAAGCTTTTTGAGTATTTTAAAATATTTAAAAAGAATAAAAAAATTGTTGTGATTGCTAAGAAAATTGAAAATGATTTTTTAATTAAAAAAATTAATTTTAAGTGAGTATTTAAAAATATTTTAAAAATTGAAAAAAAAGAATCAGTACGATTTTAAGACAACTTTTTTATTTTGCAGTTTTTCTTAATGTTAGGAAAAAATCTAACTAACAAAATATATCAAATTTCAACCCAAAAGTTTACTTTTTAACAAAATAAATTAATTTTGTATCAAATAATTGGTGTTTTAACTGTTTATGTTTATATCATATAAAATGATTTTATTTATTTTTAGTTTGTTAGAGGGGAGGAGCATTTCTTTATATTTTTTTATTCTCAAATTTTTTTGGAGGTTCTTTTCGTTGGTTTTTTATGCCTTTGCAGGTCCTCTACTCAACTTGGATAATTTTTTGACAATACATGTAAAAATGTATGTACTCACAACATTGCCAAAACTTTTTTCCGCAAAATTGGTAAAACACATTTCGAAGTTTTATTTCTTTTTTCCTAACAGGTGTAATTAAGATTTTTTAAATTATAATTTCATAGTAGTAATAGTTACATGACATAAATTTTAAAAACTTAAACAATTCCCAAAAAATTATATATTTTTATAAAGATTTTCCCTTCTATTTTGCAAACTAAATAATTACTACATCTGTCTGAGAAAACGATAAGGTGTGTTGTCAAGAAATTATCCACATATTTCTTAAAGTGTTTTTCTTTTAAACTATTGATATAAATATTTGTAGATAGGTAACACGGATAGATTTATAGTAAATAATAATATTTGGTTGAAAAATTAATCCTTTTGTTGAAAATGGACCTATTTTGTAAAAAAGTCCTCTTTTCTATCAAAAGATCAAGTACTTTGTTAAAATTGATTTATTTTTGTATTTGAAGGTTCATCTCTTTCGTTGAAAATTTAACTATTCTGATGAAAATATGTTTCATGCGTTGTTGAAAATACATTCTTGAAACTGACAATTAATCTATACCGTTTTTGTTTTTAAAAAATCATATATTTTGTTAAAAATTCGTCTTTCTTTTTAGAAATTAAATTTTTTTTTATGGAAAATTTATACTTTTTGGTTAAAAATTAAATTTTTCGGTTGAAATGTCAAATGTAAATATTTTTTGGTTGCAAAGTTATCAACCTCTTAACGATTTGATGATATTTTTTATTGCACGAGTTACTTATAGAATCTAATTTCAACAATATGATAATTATAGTTGAATTTTCAACTATAATTATGAATCCTTAATGAATATTTGAATTTTAATAACTGATAAAATGATGACGTGAATTATCAAAAAATAGTCCAAGTTTTTCTTTAGTGTGTGATATTGTTTAAACTAAAAAGAAAAATATTTGTACTATAAATCTATCTGTGTTACCTATCTATAAATATTTATATCAATAGTTTAAGAAAAAAACACTTTAAGAAATATGTGGATGATTTCTTGACAACACACCTTATCGTTTTCTCAAACAGATCTAGTGATTATTTAGTTTGCAAAATATAAGGAAAAATCTTTATAAAAATGTATAATTTTTTAAGAATTGGTTAAGTTTTTAAAATTTATATCATGTAACCATTATTACTATGAAATTAGAATTAAAAAAATTTTTAATTACACCTGTTAGGAAAAAAGAAATAAAAGTTCAAAATGTGTTTTACCAATTTCGCGGAAAAAAAGTTTTTGCAATGTTGTGAGTAAATACATTTTTACATGTATTGTCAAACAATTATCCAAGTAGAGTAGAGAACCTGCAATTGATCCACTGATAAACTACAAACTTTGAAAACTTAAATTACTAAATTGGAAGGAAGGTTATGTTATTATTTATTATTATTATTATTACACCATTAAACCATTTCCCTTTCGGGGTAGGCGTAACTCACTCGGTAGGGGAAAAGAGTAAGGTGTGGAAGGGGTGGAGATTTTTCAGATTGATCCAGAATTCTCTTGCTATTTAAGTAAATAACACGTTCGTTCCGCAACACTGCTCCGACCCAGGTTGCTGATCAATCTCTCTAGCAATCACCCCAAGTGAAGATCCTCACAAATTCGTTATTTAAGGTTCCCCACTTGGGTCCATTAGTGGCCAAGGTCTTTTGTTTCAGGCGTCATTCACTCTACTGACACTCTTTTTATTAACTATTTGCCGCCATACTTTTCTGTCCTGGCATACTTCTCTAGCTTCTTTTATGTCCATGCATTTTTTCATGCAGGCTCTCGTGTTTCTGTGACTTCTTATGTCTCTTCTAACTAGGGTCTCATTCACAAATTCTAACCCTTCTTTCCGCGGTCTACCTGTGGGCACGCTGCCATTTACTTTACCTTGATACACTTGTTTCGTTAGTCGTTCATTTGGCATTCTCTCAACATTTTTAGCCGTATATATAAATAAATATATTGACTTGGTGGTAGAGTGGGACGATGGTCGTGGGGGCTAAAACGTAGGCTTTGGACCCACTCCTTCGGCTTGCGGGTTCGATTCCCGCCTCGCACTCTGGAAGAGTCTCGGTGGCC
>NC_046665.1:32047013-32067342 GCF_010883055.1 Belonocnema kinseyi | reverse complement strand
CACCACCAAGTAAGTGTGTGGAGGGTGTGTAAAGGAATAGAGAAGGTGTAAGAAAAATGTAAACCCTTAGGGGACACATTAGAAGCTTCCATTCCAATTATTGATTTGGTGGAAAAAGCCTGAAAGGCATAAAAAACCACCGAAATGGACATACAAAAAAATTTGGGAATAACAAAATAAAAAGAAGTGCCCCTCGCCTCTAATAAACTAAAAATTAATAAAATCATTTTATATAATATATAAATAAACAGTTAAAACACTAATTATTTGATACAAAATTAATTAATTTTATTAAAAAGTAAACTTTTGGGTTGAAAATTGATATATTTTGTTAATTACATTTTTTTCCTAACATTAAAAAAGACGGAAAAATAAAAAAGTTGCCATAAAATCGTCATGATTCTTTTTTTTTTAATTTTTAAAATCTTTTTAAATACTCACTTAAAATTGATTTTTAAAATTAAAAAAATCATTTTCAATTTTCTTAGCAATCACAACAATTTTTTTTATTCTTTTTAGATATTTTAAAATAATCAAAAAGCTTAATTTTTTTTAAAATCTTCAATAATCTACATCGTGTTTCAAATCATTTGAAATAATTTCAAATTTTAAATTAATTTTGAATTTTTTTTTAAATTAAAATTGTAGCGTTCAAAGTTAAAATTTAGCTCATTGCAATTTTAACAATTCAAGGCTTTCTATTTCGAAGCATTCTGTTCAAATCTTTATAGTTTTTAATAGTTGTTGATAATGGATTGTTTTAAATAAACGGTCAAATATTGCTAATGATTGATGAAATTTTCTTTTTTAATTAAAAAATTTCACATTGAATGGGTTAAAAATAATATTTTTTTAGACTGAAATAATATTTGAAGTCATAATCGAAAATAATTTTAAAAACTTATATCTATAAATTCTTTAATTTTAAACGGATTCAGAATCATCTTCTAAAATCAATTATTTTTCAATTTTTAATACCTTAAATTCAATTTAAAAAATTTTATTTGAAAATTCTTTCAATTAAAAAAAAATCATAATAAAAAAAAATTATTTCTTTCTGTCTTTAAATGTCCACACTGGGCATTTGTTTATAAAAATATTAGAAAACATAGATGGTAAATTCTCATAATAAAGTATTATTTTTTCGATAAAAGCAAGTAAAATGATCGGAAAAATTTAGTTTTTAAATGAAAACTCCATAATTTGGGCCATTCATTAAGTTAATTTGCTTATAACAATTAACTTAAAAATGTAATATTTTCTTTTGCTTAAAAATTTCCCTGTGCATAAAGTCTAGCGATGCTGATCATAGAAGAAAAATGTTTACGAAGATATAAGGAAGCAAAACAAAAAAATGAACTTTCTTTACTCTTTGCATTAACATAAAAGTTCAAACGAAACAAAAATTAAAAAATCAGCCTAAAAAAACCTCTTCAAAATGTATTGCTCAATTAATCTAAAAAAAATATCCAAAATCGGTTAAGAATTGCCTTTTAAAAGTTATTTTGAACCTCATTTTTTCATTTCACCTCACCGTTGCCTGGAAGGCTGGTAGAAGCAAGTGAACGAATTCATTGCGCACGCGCGGATGGAAAAAGCCCTGCAGAAATGGTCGATGTAGACGCTTGTGCTTCTACTATCGGCGAGAAAACTATAGGCATCTGCCTTTGAAGCTTAACAACTCAGTCAAAAAAATGCTAGCGCAAAAAAAAACAGCCATCTAAAAGCGGAAAGTGTTCTACGTTAATGAGCTTGAAGACGTTTATGTAAAAAAATTTTTGTGCTTAGCAGACTGAAAAATGTAAAAAAAAGTCCGGTTTTTTGGGTACATTTAAGAACAGTCAAGTTTAGAGCATTATTTCTTATACAAGGGGCGATGGAAAAAATTTGAAAAAATTCATGAGTATGAGGAAAACTGTTGTGAACCAGTTGCAGCTGAGAAATTTAAAAAACAATAAAAATTATTGCTTAAAAGTACAAAAATGTGCAACTATATTATCTTCAGTTCTAATACAGATATTAAAGCGATTCAAACTGCAAACTGTAATTGAAAGGCTCTCTATTTATTTTCAATTACCCGGAAGAATGTGTTAGTCTTCTTTTTTGTGAAAATCGCGATATTTTGAAACATTTTTTTTGTTGGAAAACAAGTGACAGAAAGCAGAGGGGCCCTTTTTTTATTTTACTGCCGACCGCTGGTGCCATTCTTCGACCCCTGGTTCTGAATGCTTGGATGGCACCTGGCCACAGGTCAAAGAAAGGGACCAGCGGTTGGCAGTAAAAATACCCCCCCCCCCCCCCCCCCCCCCCCCCCCCCCCCGGCTTTCTGTCACTTGTTTTCCAACAAAAAAAAAATGTCTAAAAATATCGCGATTTTCACAAAAAAGAAGACTAAAACATTCTTCCGGGTAATTAAAAATAAATACAGAGCCTTTCAATTACAGTTTTCAGTTTGAATCGCTTTAATATCTGTATTAGAACTGAAGATAATATAGTTGCACATTTTTGTACTTTTAAGCAACAATTTTTATTATTTTTCAAATTTCTGAACTGCAACTGGTTCACAACAGTTTTCCTCATACTCATGAATTTTTTCAAATTTTTTCCATCGCCCCTTGTATAAGAAATAATGCTCTAAACTTGACTGTTCTTAAATGTACCCAAAAAACCTGACTTTTTTTTACATTTTTCAGTCTGCTAAGTACAAAAATTTTTTTACATAAACGTCTTCAAGCTCATTAACGTAGAACACTTTCAGCTTTTAAATGACTGTTTTTTTGTTGCGCTAGCATTTTTTTGACTGAGTTGTTAAGCTTCAAAGGCAGGTGCCTATAGTATTCTCGTCGATAGTAGGCGATAGTAGCTTCCATTACAACTAGTGCAATTAATTTACAATATAGTCATATTTATCAAAAGGAAAATTTAAAGCAATCCTACATGAATTTTACTTTGAATTTTTCAGTCATTGTCCTGTACCTCACTTCTGATTTATTAATATTTTTAACGTAAAGAAAAATGTTAGTCAATTTATAATTATAAGTATAAATTTTCCTTATACTGCTCTTTATGTTACAATATATTTTTATTTAATAAGCAGCTGTAATTTAAAGTCGTATGGGGGAGAAATGAAAGATGCTTGTCTGATAACGCTGCACTGAACTTTGCTTATTCCATTTCCTTTCAACTACTGCACCCTCACCACATGAACTACTACTAAACGTTTTCCTTTATTGAGTGTTTTAGCATGAAAATCGATAGAATGACTTATAGCTTGAAATCCTGCTGTAATAAAAATATTCAATGATCAATCGCTTATTGACATATTCGACCGGTAATGTTTAAGGTTATGTTGATAACCGACAATGAAACTAGAACGGGTTTAGCTGAAATGAAAAGGCAAATTTTTCACAAAATCTTTTTGCAAGAAATTTTCCTTTATTATTTTGCTTCATCTTGGGAAATGTTATATACGTTTTCAGAGCATTTCTATCCCTCGGGGATTTTAAGCTTTCGCCGCCGCGGACGCTGCCTGTCATATCCGGTAAATATCAAGGTCATGTCTGTATCCAATTGGGAGTATTTGGGAAACCGAGCCAGTGGTCTCAGCCGTCTCAACAGCCTGGTTAGGTTCGGATATACACACAAAGACGTACGCAAGATACTTAGCCATTTGAGACCTCGCATTTGCACAGATCTATAGACTGCCAACTGAGATTGTTTAATTGTTAATTACTCATTGTTATTAAATTGATGTAATGAATCATGGAAGCAGATTCGAAGCCCAAATGTTGAATTTCTTATTATTCTATATAAGTTTTAACTTTCACCAAGAAAGCTTTCGGTACTTTCATTCATTCTTTTGGATTTTGAAAACTTTAACGTCAAAAGGAAGCGGATAGGAAGACAAAATATGTGAAATTAGTGGATACAATTTACAGCACAATAAAACACGGTTCCGTTGATGGCTTCAACAAGATTTTTTCTCTTGATTTTGTATCTGGGATGTGTTACAACTATTTTTAAATGAAAAAAACTTTTTCTTTACCGGAGCCATTTTCTATTATAAACAATTTTTAAAAATCGCAATAACCAGTGTTTTTGAAAACGAGGCGAGACATGAAAAAAAAATTACGAAGACAAAATTGGTCCTTGGAAAAATTGCTACAAAAAAATCTTCTTAATTTTTAATATTATTTCGTTTTTTTTTTCAAAAACTTCATTTCTTTACTTCATTGTAAATTAATTTTTTCTTGTTTCTTGTTCTCGACATAATTATTTTCAGTAGAAAAGCTAGAAATATGCTCATCCCCACATGTTTTTTGACACTTTAAACTTTTTATCATTAGCTGATAACATTTAAAAAATAAAAATAATATCTTCAGATAATTCGAAGAACTGAATGTTGTCTGTTCTGATTTTGTCAATGGTATAAAAGAGTAAAAGCGAATGTTTACCTCTTAAAATAAAAAAATCAAGATTTTCAATGAAACGAAGTGAGAATAAACATTATTGAGGAGAAATTTTTGTAGCAATTTTTCCAAGGAACAATTTTACCATCATAACTTTTTTTCATATCGTGCTTCGTTTTCGAGAAAAACTGGGTACTTTGATTTTTACAAATGAAAAATATATTTGTTCAAAAACGTCTCCAGCGAAATTTTCTTATTTGATAAAAAAAGTGTAAAACAGCCCAGATACAAAGTCAAGGGAAGCATTCAGGGTTTTCTTACCTTTGGATTGAATTCATCTCAATGGAACCGTGTAAAAGTCTTTATACTCTTTTTCATTACCTGTTCTTTTCAACTGAAAATGAAATTTCTGCATTTTTCTTCCTATTATTATGAATATAAAATCTGCATTTTTACATTCTCATCATTAATGATTCAGAAAGTATTAGAATTGTCCGAAATTGAACAACACAGTTTTTCAACGGATCTCTACGTTTCGAGACCCCCTGAATCCGAAAATCAAGTTTTTATGATAGCATCTGTCTGTCCGTCCGTAAGCACGACAACTCTCGAAAAAATGAACGGATCAAATCTATCTTTGGTACACTTTTTTTAGGTCCTAAAAGAAAGGACGAGTTCGTTAACCAGCCGTTTTTGATACAAATTCAAAAAGTGAGCGCATTTTGAAAATCTTTGAGACCATTTTTTCTGAATTTGAAATTTTATGTACGGATATTTATAGTATTAATAAATACAAACAATTTATCCCAATGATTTTTTTCCATGAAAAGAAAATCCTCAGAGTTATAGCATTTTCAAAAAATTTTTAATCAATCGAAAATTCTAATTTTAAGCTAAACAACGCACGATATGAAAAAAAGTCAAGAGAAGAAAAATATTGCTTTTTGGAAGCCCTACAAGATTATCGCAACGAATTTTTGAATTTTCTTGGAAAATTGACATTTTTATTACACAAGAAATAATGAAAAATAAAAAATCCCAATTTTTTGTCAATCTAGGTAGGATATGAGAAAAGATGTATTACCAAAAATTGTGATCCCAAAAAAGATCAACAATTTCGTTAAGAATCACTTCTTGATAGGACGCGTACTTTTTGTCTTATTAGTGAAAAATCACATTGAAAATAAAAAAATAATACAAAATTCGTGGAAAAACGTCCGCAAGTTTGAGCGCGCGACTGTTAGTTCTCGCGCTTCGCGCACTATCTTGTAGTTATCTAGCGCTTCGCGCTCGATTGTACATTTATCTCGCGCTTCGCCCTCGATTATGTATTTACTTCGCGCTCGATCTTTATATTTCGCACATTATTGCGCAAACATATAAAGTTAAGACTCAAAACATCCACCACTGTAATTTTGTGATTGTATATTCTCTTTCGTTAAAAAAGCTTAGCTTGAGAGTTTGAGCGCACCTATGGCACGCGACTGAGGGCAATCGCACTCCGCGCTTAGTCTTTACATTTCTTCCGCTTTCGAACACAGACCTTTTAAAATCAAAGGTGACCGGACCGACAACTGTAATTTTGTGATTTTGACTCTCTTTTGTTAAAGCTCTTTTGGCTTTAACGAACACATTCTCATCAAGTATCTCGTGCTTCGCACTCGATTTTGTCCAACCTGTCAACTTTTCTGCATTATACACAACACTTTTATATCAATTATAATATATTTTTTCTGTAACTCTGCCAGGAATTACTTATTAAAAAATTGCAAAATAAAAATAAAATTGTATTTATCATGATTATTTTTGTATTTGTTTCTTATTTTGCTTTAAATTGTATTCTAAACTGCTCTGAAACATGTATCATTTCAATAAATGTATATCATTACAATTCGTAATATGCATAAAAATTGAATCATACTAATTTTTATTTCCTTTTTTTATAATTTTTTATTTTTAATGTTGTTTCTTACGATTAAATAAAAACTACTGCGCATCTGCATAGGCTCTAATACAGGAACCTATATAGGAGCCTATGTCTTCTTTTCTGTGCTTTTTCCAAAAAGTTAATTTAATAATTTTTAATCTTATGCTTTACGATTAAAAGAAAATCTACTCGTTCTATCGAAAAATAATTAATAATAAATTTATAGATCTTTTTAGGCGAACAACTTTTGTCTGGTAATTTAAGTTCATACCTTGTGTTGTTTTTTTCAAACAAATTTAGTATTTTTGTTTAGAATGTTATTTTTTACTACTAAAGCAAAATCTAACTGGCCTATCAAAAAATAATAGCTCTTTTTTGGATGAACAAGTTTTGTCTCATTTTTTCTCGTAGCTTATATCGAAAAGTGATTCATTCTTAATTTGTAGTTCTTTTCAGGGCGCGCAATTTGAGCTTTTTCATTTTTTTCCTATCTTGCATAGTTTGACCAAAAAATGGAATTTCTGGATTTTTCATTATTTTTGGTACGATAAAATTTGGAGTGTTTAACTTCTCGACCAAATTAAAAAAGTTTCTATCATAGTCCTGTAGGGCTTTCAAAAAGCAAAGTTTTTCTTCTCTTGACTTTTTTTCATATCATACATTTTTTGACTTACAATGTTCATTTTAGTTTGTTGTTTTGGATTTTGAAAATGCTCTAACTCTGATAATTTTCTTTTTACAGAAAAAAGTCATGGGGATAAATTATTTAAGTTTTGAAGTTCTATGAAACAGACATACACATTAGTAAAAACCTGTTTTTCGGATGCAGGGGGTCTCAAAGCGTGGACATTTGACCAAAAATGGGGGTGGGGGTCAAATTTTACACAAATCTAATACCTTCTCTGAAGAGAATATAAAAAGATTTAACAAAACCGGTTTACAAATTTCTGTCGAAAATCAAGCGCGCAGTGTGAGTGTAACAATAATAATGTGTACCTCAAGGCCTATAGAGCTTTGAGAAACTTAATCTTTGACTATACTTAATTAAGTAGATAATTCAGAATATGAAGGCGCATATAAATACTGCCATGTAAAATAAACCTTTTTGATAAAGTTTCATTCAAGCATTCCAAATGCAAAGAATAAATATACGAGCGCGAGGTAACCAATTACTTTTCTACCTAATATTATAAATATAATATTGTACTCCTCTTCTTAAAAAAATGAAGTGGAATGTGATAAAAATAACAATTATTTTATCAATTATTCTCTGTCGAATTACTCTCTCGCTCACTCCCACTTATTTATATTTCAGTCGAAAAGAGAGAAACGTGGAGGCTCTTCAGTCATGGTAGGATTTCCTAAAGCCTGAACTATTTTTAAGTAGTATAATAAGTAGTCACAGTGATCACGGAGTACCTTCAGCGGTCTTTGTAGTAGTCTATTAGTCTCGTTAAGTAGTTCGGCAGTATTCGGCTATCTGACTCCCGGATTACTCAGAGCACGAGTCGTCAATTACTGATTATTGGGCAGAGAAAATGAAAAAATCAAAGGAAATTTAAAAACGAAGTTTGGTGGCCAGCCTATTGTTCTAAATTCTTGTTTTAATCTTTATTTATTTCATTATTTGTTTATTTCGTTTATTAAAATTGTACAATTTCAAAATATTTGAACATGTTATACTAGCAAACCATCAATCTTTAAAACAATTGAAAATATAAATTATTGAGTTTTTAATTAAAAAATGTTTTGTTTCTGAAGTTTCTTTAGAATATTTAATAGCTTTTTTTCAATTTCAAATTATTCAGTCGAACGTTCAACTGAACGAAATTGCTTATTGATTGGTTTGTAAACAATAAACTTTGCCGAGCAAAATATTTTTGGAGAGTCTAGAAACTTCGATAAAGTAAACCTGGGGTAGGTATATACTATATACCAAAATCTAATTCTCAGAGTTCTAACTCTGTTCGTCAAAAAACGAAAATTTCAGCAAATATTTACTCTACAATGGCCTCACATCAGAGTTTGTAGTCCAGGATCAAAAATATATGCTTCTTTTGGTGACATTATACCTTTATCTTCCCCAAATGACCGGAAGTGGATAAATTTTAGATCCGAATACAAAATATATGTATGAATCTATCACGCGAGCCTATGGCACAATGTTCAATTTGAAGCGTTTGAGATCGAGTTACAGTTGAATTGCAGTTTTGTCATTTCGATTTACGCATAGCCACTTTAAGTCGAAGATCAGAACAAAACCGTGCTTAAGGTATTTTTTTTGTTGATAAAATGTCGGGCCGAAACTTTGGAAAATGGATCAGAAGACCGTAAACAACGATTATGTACTTCATTTGAGTAGGAATTTTGCTAATACTTATTTTTAAAGGAATTAAAACTGGGACTATTTTTTGACATATTTTCTTCGCACCTTGAAATCTTTTGATCCTAAGAACTTTTTTATATGCGAAATACCAGCCTCAAACTTCGAAAAATACAAGAGCCAACAGTAAATTACGTTTATGTACGTCTTTCTACGTCTCGCAGATATTTTAAATATAAAAAAAGTTCCTTAGTTCAAAAAATTTCAAGGTTACGTAAAAAAATGGACACCGATAATTTCTCTGAAAATAATTTTTAGCAAAATTTCCACTAAAATGAGGTATATAAACGTATTTTATAGCCTTCTGATACATTTTCGAAAGTTTCAGTCCGATATTTTATTCAGAAAAAAGTTTTGAAGTTAGAAAAAAATATTCAGTTAATTGAAAAAGTAAGGTCGGTAACATCTAAACAAAAACGTTCAAAATAAAAAGTAACTTTAAGTGGGAAATATTATAAATAATGCAAATTTATACACCGGAACGTTGAAACTTAAACACAAGCGAACTTTATTTAAAACTGAAAAGAAATTTAGATGCCAAAATTGTGATATAAGAATTTCTTTATACCCAAACCCTTAAAAATTGTAATTGTTTTAGATAATTTTAAATCGCTTAAAAATTAACTACTTTTAAATTATATCTTTCGAAATTAAACCATTTGTATATCAATTACAAAATTAAAACTTATAAACGGAAAAAATAATAAATTAAGAAACCTAATTTGTAACCATTCAAAATTAATGAATTTATTCAATTGCTGAGATATCAATTTCCGATAATTCATTTTTATCGCTTTGGATTTTAAACAAAATTTTGAACTTTTTAATTTCAAATCCTTCAATTTTGAACACATCCTCTAAAATAAATTATTATTATTCATTCTTACAATTTTTCAAACAAATACTTTTAAATTCTAAATAATTTATTCATTTAACTCTTCAACTGAAAAGCGGACAATTTTAAGATATTACATTGAATTTTTTTTAATAATATGAAACAAGATTGCTGTATATAATTTCAATCTTTGAAATTGCACAATTTTAAGCTTTTCGATTCGAAACAGTGTTTTATTTAAAGTGGAGATTATAATTTTCAACATCATGGAACATTCTGAAATAGAAAAATTTTCAATTTTTAATGCCTTGTTCTAAAATATTTTCATTTTTAATGCTTGAATTTAAAAAATTATTTTCTTAATTTTCCATTATTTGGTATTTATTCTGCACACATTAAATTAAAAATGGGTTAATGACCAATCCTTTATACTAAACATTGTGCAACTATCATCGCTTTCAATATGATATTCTATGATATCAAAGAATTCAAACAATCATACAATTTTGTTCCTTTAAAATCGAATCCAAAAAATTTAAAACATGCAAACCTAAAATGACTAAATTTATAACTGACTAAAACTGAAACCAAAGACGCGCAAAAAAGCGAAATATAGTATTTCACCTCATTAATAATTTTTCAACGTTTAACTCATTACATATTTGATGTTGATGTTCTAAACGCGACCCATACGACTGAACAAACACAAATATATAGTAAGGTTATGAAATACCTTCGAAATTTTCCAGTATTGATTTCACATCATCCTTAAGCCTAGTCATGTAAGATTTTAACAACGCTTCTTTGCTTTGAGGTAAAGCACGTGGAGCCGTCATCTTAAGAATTACAACAGCACCCTTTTTATTTAAAATAAGATTTTAAGTTCACTAACAATATGCAACTCGTATAATACACATCAGTGCGGCCATCATTGCAAATTGTTGCAAATTGTATTCGAGGCAGGCAGAGGCATGATCTAATAAATACATGGCCTAGCCACGCGCAAGTAACAAAAAACCGAACCAATTAGGAGCCACCGCTTAATTTCTCCATCTTGGATAAGTAAGGCGGCAAATGTAAGGGATTTAAAAATGTAAAATGTAAGAATAAAAATTTCTTGTTATTTTGAGGTGAGAAAGTTTTGAATATATAAAATTATATAATGCAATGCCTACGACATACAAAATAATATATATTATGTTTTATTTATTCCAAAATACTTATCCATAATTTTGAGGAAAATGTGATAGAAGGATATTATATATATATAAAATATTTATTTATAGTTATCGATATTCTTGCTCATTATTGGTTTTTACAGTTTGTGTTACGTTCGTAATATAATTAATATATGAACGGTGGACATATAAGACAGTTAGAAAAAAAATGTTTAAGAAAATGTTCATTAGTCCCTGGCGGACCGAAGGAACCGAAAGGAACCTCTACAAAGTACCCGTGAAGACCCCATTCGGTTCCTTCTTAAAAAACACAAAACAACAGCAGGATCAACTTTTCAGCTGTTGAAATTCCGATTCTACGTTAAATATTCTATTAGAAACTCACGGACTAATCGCAATACTTTTTTTGCAGTGTTAAAGTTTAAAAAAAATGTCATTAACTTCTGATGAAGGTGACTTTAAGCGCATCTATAATAGATCAAATAGTATGTGACGCGCGAAGTTTAAAAATAAAAATTCTCTCACATGCGTCGGAGCATTGTTGGCTGAAGGGTTTATTTACACGCCTGTCGTATACAAACGGAACATGTATCTTCTTCTCATTCTACCTCGAAGCGATACCACGCATTTATCGCACTCTAGATTTTCTCTGATTTTCCGTTGGGTTGAAAATCTAGAGTGTTATAAATGCATGACATCGTCACGTTGTAGAGTGAGAGGAAGATACATTTTCCGTCTGCATACAACATATCTGAAAATACACCATGAGGTTTCCACTGCGTGGCGCTAGCATCCAGACAAAATTCTTAAAGTTACCGACGGAACACTTATTAACTGCTACTAAAAGAAAACAGTGATAAAGATATTATAAACGTAGATGCGATACGGGGAGTCAAGGTGGGGGATTATACATATATAGGACATCACATTTTGTGCCCTATCGAGGTGCTGCCCTCGATGTACTACGAAGTCGAATTCTTGTTTTCCATGGACATAGGAAACAAGGGACTAGGCATGCCATTGCGGGGGTGATGCAATGAGGGGGGAAGGTCCGCCACCTTTTGATGTCTCGCGACAAAATGGCAGCGCCCACATGTTTGTATTTTCATGCACAGTTTGTCGGCAAAAATGCTCGTGCGCATAATCAAATGGCACATCGTAAGATGGCGGCTCTCCCTACTCATGGAATTCTCCCCACTCCCGTGGATTCAACCCCGCTCGCCGAGTAGGATGACATGCCTAATCCGTGTTTCCTATATTCATGTTGTTTTCTCATTCTTCGTAAAATATGACGGTAAAGCAGTAGAAAGATTTTTTGAGGTTAGAAAAGTTTGACATTTATGTATCACTGCATTTTTTCAGATCTAAAGTTTGATCCAGGTTTTCGGTATACAGTCTTTTTCTTTAGTTATAAAAAAAAAATTTCTCGAAAAATCATATTTTTAATTTAAAAAAAACTATTATAGAAAGACATTTCGAGATAAACAAGTGCTGAAAACATTTTTCTTTGACAAATATTTTTTTAAATTGAAATAATCAAATATTTATACCAAAGAAACAACTTTTTTCATGTTTGAAGTGTTTAAACATTATTGTTTAAATTTAAAATAACAATAATTTAAACAAAATATATTTCTGGATAAGATATTTTGGTGGAAAATGTATATAGTATTTTTTAAATCACAAAAGTTCTTCCGAAAAATCGAAATGTTAATTAAAAAACACGTGTTTTTGTATATTAATTTGTCGGTAAAATTTTTTTTATAATTTTAATTTTAAATTCAAACAATAATTTTCAACACTTCAAATATTAAACCTAAATTTATTTGAAAACAATATTTTATCATCGTATTTTTAATAAATAATTAATATTGATTAAGAAACAATTTTAGTTGGGGAGTTTTATTATTTGGGAATTTTCAAATTCGTTAATATTATAAACTGTTCAGGAATTTTATTAAATTTGGAATTGTATTTTTCCGGACAGAGAGTTTTACCGACTCGGTAATTTTATTTTTCGGGATATTTCAGCCGTCCCCATAGAATTACAGAAAATTTGCTCTAATTATAATTTCGGCGCTCGATCTTGTTGATTTTTTCCTACAGTATTAATAAAAAAAAATTGTATGGAAATTTTTGATATCACAAAGTTAAAGATAATCACAATTAAAAATTCGCTGTACATCCAATTTTTATTCTTCGGTCTTGGCGATATTGTTCTAATCCATTTTAGTTACTTGCAAACAGGGGTGATTTTTTCTTAGAAAATAAGTGATTGAAATTTGAAAAAATTGGGTAGGCTTTTTTGACTTCTAGGGGTGCGTTCCAGGGGACCACCCGGGTGCACTCCGAGCCGTTCCACGATGTTAGGTGAGTGTTGGGCTTCACTGGGGTGAACCGTTTAGTGGCCACTCGGGTGAAGAGTGGGTGTCATTCGACGGGTGACAATTTCACCTACTGAAACACATCACTGTAATAACAACCTCATTACTGAAGCAGCAATTAAAATCTTCTTATCATGTTATTGCATTTTTTTAACTTTTGTGTAACGTCACCTCAACTATCTTTCACTAAACATACACCCAACGCACCCTAGCAAACTCCGCCCACTTCTTTACTTCACCCACCAATTCACCCGGGTGGTCGCCTGGAACGCACCTCTCGTATGTAAAAAAGGTAAACAACAGAAAATTTGCAAACTAATTTAAGAATTATTTATAATCTTTTAAGATACCAATACAATTTACACAATACTATTGTAAAGTTTGCAAATTTTTATGCCTTCAGTTTAAGAACTTGAATTTTAACGTTAAAATTGCTTCATTTTCAGAATACAGCCTTATTGTTTGAAATTTCAGATTTTTCGTTATAGGTTATAGGTTAGGTCAAAAATAACATTCTGGGATTCGAAATTGTTACAACGCGAAAAAGTTTAAATTTTAAATTTAAAAATGCGAGAATACACCATTTTCCATGTTCATTTGCAATCTAGCGAGTCACTTTCTTTCGCTTCTTTTGAAAGTCGATCCTTTGCTTTCAGTTTTCTTTTTAAAATATCCCTTGAATTCAACGCATTTGAAATTAAATGTTTGCAGCTGCATTCCGATTGAAGTATACAAAGGTGTTTTGTTTTAAATACAAATTAATTAAAAGATTTTATTTGTTTTTCACGACTGTAATTTATAACTTCTAAAATTGATTAATTGTAGCTCAAACGTGAAAAAGTATAAACTAATTTCAAATTTATAGATGTTCTATCACAAATATTGAACTATTAAAACCTCTGACCTTTTTTAAGGTTTTTAAAACTCTTTTAAAAAGTTTTTTTTTAACAATTTTGGTGGTGATTTCTAAATGAAAGAATAATGGCTATTTAGTCTTCAGAACAGCAATTTCAAAAATATTTAAAGCCTTAATAGTTGAGACATTTTAAATTTGTAGTCTTCAGTATATTGAATAATTTCAAATTTAAAGCTATTTAAATATGTCATCTGAATTTTTGAATGGAAAGTGTTCGATAATTTTAGATTGAAACCTTTCAAATTATTTAGTTACAAATTAAAATCGTACAACTTCAAGTTTTACTTATTTTTTTATCATCCCCCCCCCCCACAAATTATAATTTTTTTTGTAAGAAAATAACGCCTGATTTTTCAAAAATTAACAAATATGTATTAAAGGTTCACTCAAGGTCATTTTTGTTCAAAAAGCTTGTTCCTGAATAAATTGACTCTTATTGTTTCCGATTTCGTCCTGTCACTCAGTGATTGTGTTTTTCATAGAAAACCTTGAAATGTGGATTTTTCGCGTTTATAAAATTATAATTGAAGGTCACTCGGGGTAATTTTCTGTGAAAAACATTGATTTACAAAGAATATTTGTCAAAAAGTAGAATGGATTTCTTCGCCAAATTTGCTAAAGAAAACAAACTTTTGTCGACCTATAAATACTAATTTTATTCCCCGAAAGATTTTTAAAAAATCTCTTCGAAACACTTTTATTCCAACAATTTAATTGAAGAAAAATATTTGTTATACAAATAAAAATAGTACAATTTTAACATACAATTCTTAAAATAAAAAATCTGTGTCTCAAAGCTCAACCCAATCCGACTATTTCGAAAGTTATCCGATATACAGATAACCACAACAGTAATAACAACGACGACGTAGACGCCAGAGAGACAGATACCGACGTAAAAACTTGTTTTTTCTGACTCAAGGAGCCTCAAAACGTCGACATTTCATGAAATTCGCGAAAGTCATTTTTCGCATAAAACTCTTTTCATTATGGATGAGAATGTGATAAAATAATCATGGGGCCTTGAAAAAGTAGCGTTTTTCGCCTCTTGACTTTTTTCCATATCAAGCTTTTTTTGCTGCAAATGTCCATTTTCGTTTGGATTTTTGAATTTTAAAAATCCTTTAACTTTGGTAAGTTTGATTTTATCAAAAAAAGTTGTAAGGATAAATTGTTCATATTTTTGTACCATAAATGGCGATGAATAGAATTTTCAAATTTTGAAAAAGCTACAACTTTTTGGATTTTTATCAAAAATGGCTTTTTGACAAACGCGAGCTTTCTTTTTGGTCCCTCAAACAGTGTGTCAAAGCCCAATCCAATTGGACCAGGCTTTGGAAATTATCCGGGATACAGACAACAACGACGACGCCGGACAGACAAACAGACCCCAACGTAAAAACTAGTTTTTCTGACTCAAAAGGCCTCAAAACCTAGACATTTGATGAAATAAGAAAAAGTCATTTTTCATTTTAAAAAAACTAATACCTTCTCATTTTGGATGAGAATGTAAAAATTATCAACAATATTTGTAGAAAATCTTTCAAAGAATAAAATGATTGTCCCGTAAGTTACAACCGAAAAATTACAATTTCAAAACATTGAAAGTTGTTCTAAATATTGAGCTAGACTCGCGACCGGGACAAACCGAGAAATGAAAGTAAATTTGAAAATTGAACTGGAGTTCGAGAATAAAAAATTTAAAAGTGATTGATTTTATAAGGTGATTCTAGATCTGTTCAAAATTATATAATTCACATATTTTAACGTTGAAGTTTGAACTAATTTAATTCGAAAGCCTTAGTAGTGACACAAGTGTAGACGCTCGCATTAATGACTTCTTAAATGAACGCCTTTCTTCAATTTCAAAATATTTTTGAATTATTATTTCAGTACAAAATATTCCATTTTTAATCTATTTGGTATGGAAATTAAAAAAAAACAAACAATTTTCAATAGTAAGCTATGTGAAAATGAATTGTAACAATTTCAGAGTGACAAATTTAAACTTGGATTGTTACAATTATAATTGTTTTATTTTTTTATTTGTATTTCGAAGGTAAAATTATTTCATTTTTAATCTTAAAGAACAGTTGAATAAGCATTAATTGAGAAAAAAATCAAATAAGCTGGAGGTTTCTGAATGTTTCAAAGAAAAGAACAAAATTTGGAGCTTCTCAAGAATTTTAAAATATTAAGAAAACAATAAAAATTTCTGGGTAGATTTAAAACGATTTTTTATTTCGAAAAACTACATAACTCAAAGAGAATGTTTAAAAATATTTCAAAACATTTCAAAAGATTTGCAATATTAGAAAAAATCTGGAAGCTCTTAAAACAATTTTGTGTGCAGGATTTTACAAAAATGTTAGGAAAAATGGGAATCAATCTAAAAGACATTTAAAATTTCCAATAAATTTCCAAAATAATTTAAAAAGTTTTCAAATAATTTAAAAGATAATTAATACTTTTGATGATTTTGAAATTTTTTGAAATGTTGACTTTTATTTTGAAAATTAGATAATTTTAAGAACACGTGCGCGTTGAAAGAAAAAAAATGTTCTGTCTAAATTTTCTTCGTACCTACACAATAACATTTTTGAAACAAACTTTGCAGGATTCAATTCAACAACGATTTATATCAAAATTTATTTTTATTATTTTATTTTAATAATAAAAAATTCGATTTTTGAGATTTTAAAAATATTTTTTTAAAATACTATGCATATTTTCAAACAAATTTTTTCATCCAGAAATATATATTCGATTATCGTATTTTCAATAAATAAATAATATTTAATAAACAATTTTTTGAATTGTTTAAATTCAGGAATTTTCTAGTTCGGATATTTTATAATTCAGCCATTTCCTTTGGGGATTTTTTTAATTCGGTAATATCTTATTGTCCGGAATTTTATTTATTTTATTTTTCGTGAATTTTCCAATTCGACTTTTATATTTCGGGACTTTTATGATTTCCGGAATTTTATTATTTGGTTATTTTTCAATTTACGAATTTTACAGTGTCGGGAATTTTATTTTTCGGGATTTTTCATTCGCTTTTTCCGAAAATTAAAATTCCCACATCACTGTAAAAAATCCAAAATTATAACATTGTCGAAATATAAAAGTCCCGAATTGGAAAATTCTCGACAATTTACAATTTTACCGAATTTGAGAATTGCCGACAGAAAAATTCCGAATTATACAATATCCGGGCTAGACAACAAAATAATTTGAGCAATTAAACAATGCTCTGTTAAATTTTTTTTTAATAGCATAATAAAATATTTTTACCAAAGAAAAAACTATTTTAATGTTTAAAGTTTCTAAAAATTATTGTTTGAATTTAAAATAACAATAATTGAACAAATGTATTTTCGGACAAAAAAAATTGTTTGAAAATTTTCATTGTATTTTTGTACATTACAGAAAACGCTCGCAAAAATAAAATTATTATTTAAAAAAATAAAAATAAAAGTCGCGTTAAATCATCCTGCATTGAATCCTGCAAAGTTTGTTTCATTTGAAGCTCACATGTTTTAAATTTCTGCTGTATCACATTTTTATACAATTATTGCTATTTTAAATTAAAACAATAATTAAAAAAAATCAAACATTAAACAAAATTTCTATAATAAAAATATTTGATTATTGTATTTTTAATAAATAAGTAATTTTGACCACAAAACTGTTTTCTCAATTTCTGCAATTCGGGAATTTTCTAGTTTGTATATTTTATCATTAGACAGCATTCGGCCTGGAGTTTCAACTTAACTATTTAGTTAACAGAAATTTGGGGAGAAAGAAAGGGAGACTAGTGGCTTTGTTCGTAGATCTCAAAGCAGCGTTTGACTCGGTGAATAGAAAAGTACTATGGCAGGCAATGAAAGAGAGGGGTGTAGAGGAAAAGTTAGTGGAGAGGATAAAGGAAATTTTTACTGAAACCAGGATTAGGGTGAAAATAGGAAAGAAAAAAGGGCAGGTTTTCTGGACAAGCCGAACTCTAAGGCAAGGGTGTCCTTTGAGTTCGTTACTATTTAGTATCCTATTGGCAGACTTGAGGACAAGCTAAAGGAGAAAGGGAAAAGGAGGAACGGTTTTGGGTAATAGCAAACTATACTCTCTAGCATACGCGGACGATGTAGTTCTATTAGCAGATGATGAGAAGGGGATGAACCTAATGATGAGAATCTTCGAAAAGTATGTGGGAACAAAAAAGCTGACGGTGAACGTAGATAAGACAAAGGTGATGTGTTTCAGAAATAGAAAGAGCAAAATAAATTACGTTTGGAAGATGAACAGACAAAAAGTGGAAATTGTAGAAGAGTTCTGTTATCTAGGTTTTTGGTTTGAGGCCGAAGGGGGAAACGAGCTGCAGGTGAGGAAAAGAATTGAATGTGCGAGTAAAGTAATGGGCCAAGTATGGGGTATAGGAAAAAGGAGGCTCAAGAACGATTGGAGAATGAGGGTCTGGTTGTTTGATGCGTTGGTGTGAGCGGTGTTGTGTGATGGTGTGGAGATCTGGGTATGGAAGGAACATAGGAAAGTAGAGAGCATGCATGAGCGATTCCCGAGGTGGGTAATGGGGGTTAGCTGGAGTTGCCCAGGATATATGTTAAAAGAAGAGTTAGGAAGAGAAAATATGGTTACTAGACAAATTAAGAGAGCATGGAGGTTTGAAGTGAAGCGAAAAAGGGGAGAGGGAAGTAAAATTGCACAAGCATGTTGCGGCGAAATTCGGAACAATGAAGCGAGAGGTAATGTGGGAAATTCAAAATGGGAGGAAGAAAGGAGAAAAATGAGAAGGGTGTGTAATATTCGAGAAAGGGTTATGGAGTGGCAGGACATAGAGTTAGAGCTATTGGTTAAACAAGGAGTAGAGAGATGGACAAAGATTATAGATTCGAGGTACAATAGATGGTATATGATGGTCAAAGGGTTGACGGAACCAGAATATCTGCAAAAAATAAAAAAGGAAGAAAAATGGAGTAGGGTTGTACGGTTCAGAATGGGGAGAAGGAGTGAGAGCATCCAGATATTGGATGAATAAAGAGGAGAATTCACGCAGAGTATGTGGATACGAAATGGAGTTATGGGCACATGTATTAGAGAGATGTACAGGAGAGGAAGAGGGACAGTTGAGTGTGGATGAGTGTGTAAGATGGATCTTGGATGTTAGTGTACAGGGAGTGATGTGGGTAAAGAAATTGGATGAAGTAAGGGAAAGCAAGGGAGTAGGGCAGAGCCAAACGGATGATCCTGAAAAGGGACAGTAAAAAACGAAAATTGTTTTTAATATCGTGGAAAATGCATTTTCTTATGGTAAAAGGAAACGGAAGCCCTGGAAGCTCGCTCATTTTAGGAATTAATATCACTACTGTTAATATTGTTTATCCTACGTAATGCGAAAGAGTAGAATATAAGTAGTAGTTAAGTTAGACTAAGGATGGAATTGTAAATATATGTACAGGGAGCGGAGGCCTTCAAACCCGTAAAAGGGAGAGATTAAATACATACATACATACATAAAATTCCCACATGACTGTAAAAATTCCAAAATTATAAAATTGTCGAAATATAAAAGTCCCGAATTGGAAAATTCTCGACAATTTACAATTTTACCGAATTTGAAAATTGCCGACAGAAAAATTCCGAATTATACAATATCCGGGCTAGACAATAAAATAATTTGAGCAATTAAACAATACTCTGTTAAATTTTTTTTTAATAGCATAATAAAATATTTTTACCAAAGAAAAAACTATTTTAATGTTTGAAGTTTCTAAAAATTATTGTTTGAATTTAAAATAACAATAATTGAACAAATGCATTTTTGGACAAAAAAAGTTGTTTGAAAATTTTCATTGTATTTTTGTACATTAGAGAAAACGCTCGCAAAAATAAAATTATTATTTAAAAAAATAAAAATAAAAGTCGCGTTAAATCAGCCTGCATTGAATCCTGCAAAGTTTGTTTCATTTGAAGCTCACGTGTTTTAAATTTCGGCTGTATCACATTTTTATACAATTATTGCTACTTAAAATTAAAACAATAATTAAAAAAATTAAACATTAAACAAAATTTCTATAATCAAAATATTTGATTATTGTATTTTTAATAAATCAGTCATTTTTATCACAAAACTGTTTTCTCAATTTCTGCAATTCGGGAATTTTCTAGTTTGTATATTTTATAATTACGAGGGTGGATTGATAAGTTTCCGGCCTGACCAAGAAAAACAACGTTTTTAAGAATTTTTTTTTTTATTTCTCAACATAATCTCCTCCAAGGCTG
>NC_046665.1:32041761-32046913 GCF_010883055.1 Belonocnema kinseyi | reverse complement strand
AAATTCAAATTATTATTTAAGTTTTTCAGGAGAATTCTGGACAGTTTACAATATTATCGAATTTGAAAATTGCCGAATAATAAAACTCCAGGCCGAATGCTGTCTAATGATAAGATATATAAACTAAAAAATTCCCGAATTGCAGAAATTGAAAAAATAGTTATGAGGTCAATATTATTTTTTATTGAAAATACATTAATCAAATATTTTTATCATAGAAATTTGGTTCAATGTTTATTTTTTTTAAATTATTGTTTTAATTTAAAATAACAATAATTGTATAAAAATGTGATACAAACATAAATGTAAAACACGTGAGCTTCAAATGAAACAAACTTTTCAGGATTCAATGCAGGCTGATTTAACGCGACTTTTATTTTTTAAATAATAATTTTATTTTTGCGAGTGTTTTCTGTAATGTACAAAAATACAATGAAAATTTTCAAACAATTTTTTTTGTCCGAAAATACATTTGTTCAATTATTGTTATTTTAAATTCAAACAATAATTTTTAGAAACTTTAAACATTAGAAAAGTTTTTTCCTCGGTAAAAATATTTTATTATTCTATTAAAAAAATTTTTTGTTTAACTAACTATTTTTTAATTGTTCAAATTAGAGAGTTTTCTAGCCCAGATATTGTATAATTCGGAAATTCTCTGTCGGCAATTCTTAAATTCGTTAAGATTGTAAATTGTCGCGAATTTTCCAATTTTTACAGTGATGTGAGAATTTTATTTTTCGCAAAATGCGACTGAAAAATCCCGAAAAATAAAATTCCTGACACTGTAAAATTCGTACATTGAAAAATAACCAATAATAAAATTCCCGAAATTTTAAAAGTCCCGAAATATAAAAGTCGAATTGGAAAATTCACGAAAAATAAAATGAATAAAATTCCAGACAATAAGATATTACCGAATTTTAAAAATCCCCAAAAAAATGCCTGAATCATAAAATATCCGAACTAGAAAATTCCTGAATTTAAACAATTTAAAAAATTGTTTATTAAACATTATTTATTTGTTGAAAATAAAATAATCGAATATATATTTCTGGATTAAAAAATTTGTTTTTTAAAATGTGCATAGTATTCGAAAAAAAAAACAAAAAAGTTCTGAAAAATCGAATTTTTTATTAATAAAAAAAAGTAATAAAAATAAATTTTGATATAAGTCGTTATTAAATTGAATCCTGCAAAGTTTGTTTCCAAAATGTTATTATGCAGGTACGAAGAACATTTAGGCAGAACATTTTTTCTTTCAAAGCACACGTGTTTTTTAATGTATTTTTTAATACATTTTTTATAAAATTATTATTCAGGTGAGGAGATTTCATTTTTTGGGATTTTTCATTCATCTCTTTCGGAACTTTTGTCAATGGTCCCATATTTTAATACCTCCTCTTAAAATTATATAATTTTTCAAAATAAAAAGTCAACATTTGAAAACATTTCAAAATCATCAAAAGTATCTATTCTCTTTTAAATTATTTCAAATCTTTTAAAATTATTTTAAAAATTTTTCGGAACTTTTAAATGTCTTTTAGACTGATTCCCATTTTTCCTAACAAGTTTGTAAAATCCTGCACACAAAATTGTTTTAAGAGCTTCCAGATTTTTTCTAATATTGTAAACCTTTTGAAATGTTTTGAAATATTTTTAAACATTCTCTTTGAGTTATGTACTTTTTCAAAATAAAAAATCATTTTAAATCTACCCAGAAGTTTTTATTGTTTTCCTAGTATTTCAAAATTTTTGAGGAGCTCCAAATTTTGTTCTTTTCTTTGTAACATTCAGAAACCTCCAGCTTATTTGATTTTTTTTCTAAATTAATGCTTATTTAACTGTCCTTTAAGAATCAAAATGAAATACTTTTACCTTCGAAATACAAATAAAAAAAAAAACAATTATAATCTCGTAACATTCCAAGTTTAAATTTGTCACTTTGAAAATTGTTTTTTTTTTTATTTCCAAACCAAATAGATTAAAAATGGAATATTTTATACTGAAATAATACTTCAAAAAGATTTTGAAATTGAATAAAGGGGTTCATTTAAGAAGCCATTAATTCGAACTTTACACTTGTGTCACTACTAAGTCTTTGCAATTAAATTAGTTCAAATTTTCACGTTAAAATATGTAAATTATATCATTTTGAACAGATCTACAATCACCTTGTAAAATCAATCACTTTTTAGTTTTTAATACTCGAACTGCAGTTCAATTTTCAAATTTACTTTCATTTTCTGATTTGTCCCGGTCGCGAGTCTCGCTTAATAATTAAAACAACTTTAATTTTTTTGAAATTGTAATTTTTCGGTTGTAACTTACGGGACAATAATTTTATTCTTTCAAAGATTTTCTACAAATCTTGTTGATAATTTCTACATTCTCATCAAAAATGAGAAGGTATTAGTTTTTTATGAAAAATAACTTTTTCGGATTTTATCAAATGTCGACGTTTTGAGGCCCCGTGAGTCAGAAACACAAGTTGTTACGTCGGAGTCTGTTTGTCTGTTCGGCGACGTCGCTGTTGTTGTCTGTATACCGGATAATTTTCGAAAGACTAGTCCGATTGGATTGGGCTTTGACACACTGTTCGAGAGACAAAAAAGAAAGATCGAGTTCGTTAAACAGCCATTTTTGATAAAAATCCAAAAAGTTGAAGCTTTTTCAAAATTTTTGAGACCACTTTTTTCAAAATTTGAAAATTTTATCGACAGCTATTTATGGTACAAAAAATATGAACAATTTATCCTGACAACTTTTTTTGATAAAATCAAACTTACCAAAGTTAAAGGATTTTCAAAATCCAAAAAACCAAACGAAAATGGACATTTGAAATAAAAAAAGCTTGATATGGAAAAAAGTCAAGAGGCGAAAAACGCTACTTTTTCAAGGCCCCATGATTATTTTATCACATTCTCATCCATAACGAGAAGAGTTTTATGCGAAAAATAATTTTCGCGAATTTAATTAAATTTCGACGTTTTGAGGCTCCTTGAGTCAGAAAAACAAGTTTTTACATCGGTATCTGTCTGTTTCTCTGGCGTTTACGTCGTCATTATTGTGGTTGTGGTTGTCTGTATATCGGAAAACTTTTGAAAGAATAGTCGGATTGGATTGTGGTTTGACACAGATTTTTTTTTATTTTAAGAATTGTATGCAAAAATTATACTATTTTTATTTTTATTACAAATATTTTTCTTCAATTAAATATTTGCAATAAAAGTGTTTCGAAGAGATTTTTTAAAAATCTTTCGGGGAATAAAATTAGTATTTATAGGTCGACAAAGGTTTGTTTTCTTTACCACATTTGGCTTTCGTTTAAATTTTTCTAGTCGTTTTTACTGTAGTACAATTTACGTTTGCATTTCGGGCGAAGAAATCCATTCTATTGTTTGACAAATATTCTTTGTAAATCAACATTTTTCACAGAAAATTACCCTGAGTGACAGAACGAAATCGGAAACAATAAGAGTTAATTTATTCAGGAACAAGCTTTTTGAACAAAAATGACCTTGAGCGAACCTTTAATATATATTTGTTAATTTTTACAAAAATCAGGCGTTATTTTCTTATAAAAGAAATTTTGTGTGGGGGGGGGCAAATTATCAAAAAATAAATAAAACTTGAAGTTGTATGATTTTAATTTCTAACTAAATAATTTGAGAGGTTTCAATCTAAAATTATCGAACACTTCCCGGTCAAAAATTCAGATGAAATATTTAGATAGCTTTACATTTGAAATTATTCAATATATTATGAAGACTACAAATTTAAAATGTCTAAATTATTCAGGTTTTAAATATTTTTGAAATTGCTGTTCTGGAGACTAAATAGCACTTATTCTTTTATTAAGAAAGGTCAGAGGTTTTAATAATTCAATATATGTGATAGAATCTCTTTAAATATGAAATTACTCTACTTTTTCATGTTTGAGCTACAATTATTCCATTTTAGAGTTATAAATTACAGTCGTGAAAAACCAATAAAATGTTTTAATTAATTTATATATAAAACAAAAAACCTTTGTATAATTCAATCTAAATGCAGCTGCAAAAATTTAATTTGAAATGCGTTGAATTCAAGGTACAGTTGAAAAAGGAAACTGAAAGCAAAGGATCGACTTTCAAAAGAAGCGAAAGAAAGTGACTCGCTGGATTGCAAATGAACATGGAAAATGATGTATTTTCGCATTTTTTAAATTTAAATTCAAACTTTTTCGCCTTTTAACAATTTCGAAAAATTCTGAACATTCAAACAATAAGGCTGTATTCTGAAAATGAAGCAATTTTAACGTTAAAATTAAAGTTCCTAAACTGAAGGCCTAAAAATTTGCAAATTTTACAATTAGTATTATGTAAATTGTATTGGTATCTTAAAAGAGTATAAATAGTTCTTAAATTAGTTTTTAAATTTCCTGCAGTTTATCTTTTTTACATACCTAGATGTCAAAAAAGCCAACCCAATTTTTTCAAATTTTAATCACTTATTTTCTAAGAGGAAATCACCCCTGTTTACCAGTCAGCGGAATGGATTAGAAAAAAATTGCCAAGACCCAAGTATAAAAAGCGGATGTGCAGCGAATTTTAACATTTTTAATTGAGATTATCTTTAACTTTGTGATATCAAAAATTTTCATACACATTTCTTTTTAATAATACTGCAGGAAAAAATCAACAAGATCGAGCGCCGAAATTATATTTAGAGCAAACTTTCCGTAATTCTATGGGGACGGCTGAAATATCCCGAAAAATAAAATTCCCGACTCGGTAAAACTCTCTGTCCCAAAAAATACAATTCCAAAACTAATAAAATTCCTGAACAGTTTATGATATTAACGAATTGAAAAATTCCCAAATAATAAGACTCCCCAAATAAAATTGTTTCTTAATCAATATTAATTATTTATTAAAACTACGATAATAAAATATTGTTATCAAATAAATTTTTGTTTAATATTTAAAGTGTTAAAAATTATTATTTGAATTTAGAATTAAAATTATACAAAAAATTTTACCGACAAATTAATATATAAAAACGCATCTTTTTTAATCAACATTTCGATTTTTCAGAAGAACTTTTGTGATTTAAAAAATACTATATACATTTTCAACCAAAATATCTTATCCAGAAATATATTTTGTTT
>NC_046665.1:32037632-32041661 GCF_010883055.1 Belonocnema kinseyi | reverse complement strand
AATTATTATGATTTAAAGTTCATTTTAAAATATATTTTATGGAATATGATATTTTTTATGAATGTGTCAGTGAAATTCTGTTCGTCTAATTTTGTTTGCCAATGCGAAACGTATTCTGGCTTGGAACTGTCGTCTTAACATCTAAAAACCGAAAGAATAATTTTCCTATCACTTGGAATTATAATTATATTTTTATAAAAACGTTAGAATATATAATAATTAAGAAATTGGAAAATACATACGAGAAATTGCGTAGAAATTGCAGACCACAAAAATAAGAATAAAAACTAAATAATATTAAAGAACTATATATAGACAATATATAGAATGAAAATTATAATAATTTTAGAATTAGTGGAAAATATATGAAACCGTAATATAAATTACTCATCGACTTATATTTGTGGTATTTATTAAAACAACCGAGTTTTGACTTTTTTCGCCGGACGCGCCGTCTATATTTATGTCGGGCAACTAAGCCCGCACCACATCTACGTTTATAATATCTTTGGTACAGGTCGCTTGAACAAATAATGAATAATCAGCCAGGATTTTGTGAAATGTTTGTGGAATAAAAACTTATTCAACATGGAAGAGTTAGGTAGTATATTTGTGAAAATATCAAATTAATTTTACCAGCACTATACGTGCGACAGCTATTCGACGTGTTCGCGATGTAAACGTAACCTTGAGTAAATATGGAGAAAATATTTTTTAAATTAACATTTAAATTATGTACCGTATCATGATTTTTTAAAGTGTGGTAAGGTAAGAAAATACAGTTTGCAGATACCTCGGCGGCCATATTTTTTAAAGTGCGATTGGCACGCCACGCTCGGCAAGTTTTGAACTATACGTACGTGTGATCATGCACACGCGAGCGTACGTACTTCTAGCAACTAAAAAGTGCCGATCTGGCGATTCGGAGTGAGAGAGAAAGTAATACTGGAAATACTAGGCAGTCTGATAAGTACCTGAAAATTCTAAGAGATGGCATTAGTATTCACTAATGTGAACCATTTTCGTCGAGCTTGATCGTTCAAATGACGCCTGTCAAAACTTCAGCCATTTATGTTTACGCATTTACAAGTTACAGCACTGAGAAGCGACTAACCTCAGAGTTTTTTTTAATATGGAAAAATCTGAGTTTCGAGTTTTGATCAAACACTACTATCTTCGCAAGAAAACTACATCCGAGACCAAGGCCAAGCTGGATACGCATTTATCCGGACTCTGCACCGTCGATTGGAACGATTTATAAGTGGTTTACCGAGTTTCGTTGTGGTCGTACGAGCACAGTTGATGCTGAACGATCTGGGCGCCCAAAAGAGGTCACTACACCAGAAAATGTCAAAAAAATCCATGATATGATGTTGAATGATCCCAAAGTGAAATTGAGAGAGGTAGCTAATGCTGTAGGCATATCAATGGAACGTGTAGGCAATATCGTGCATTCAGTTTTGGGCATGAAGAAGCTCTGCGCGCGATGGATGTCGCGTTTGCTCACAGTGGACCAGAAACGAATTCGTGTGACAACTTCCCAGCAGAATTTGGCATTATTTTCGCATAAGCCGACCGAGTTTTTGCGCCGATTCATAACCATGGATGAAACCTGGATCCAATACTAAACTCCTGAGTCAACGAAACAGGCAAAACAGTGGGTTCCACCGGGCCAAAGTGCTCCGAAGCGTCCAAAAACGCAACAATGGGTCGGAAAGGTTACGGCCTCCGTATTTTGGGATGCACATGGCATAATATTCGTGGACTATCTTGAAAAAGGTAAAAGCATAACCGGAGCATACTATTCATCATTATTGGACCAATTGAAAATCGAAGTCGCCGAAAAACGCCCGCATTTGAAGAAGAGAAAACCGCTTTATCATCACGACAATGCGCCTGTTCATTCATGCTTAGTTGCACAAGCAAAATTGCATGAAATCGACATCGAATTCGTTCCTCAGCCCTCTTATTCACCAGACCTGGCCCCCAGTCACTATTACTTGTTCCCTAACCTGAAGAGATGGCTCACAGGTAAGCGTTTTTACTCAAATGAGGAGCTCATAGCTGAAACTGAGGCGTATTTTGGAGACCTTCCGATCGAGTACTTTTCGGAAGGTATCAAAAAGTTAGAAAATCGCTGGACTCGCTGTATCGACGTAAAAGGAAAGTATGTTGAAAAATAAAACCGACTTTGGCCAAGAAAACGTCTACGTGTTTCATTTTTCAGGGACTTATCAGACTGCCTAGTACGCCATCTCTTCTGTGCAGCAATCTAGTTGGATGTTTGCCATTAACTGGCTCCCTCCAGGTATATATGTTCTAAAACCGAAAGTCGAACGGACCTCTTTTTCTAACGTTTTACGATAGAAAGAGAGATTCGTTCGATTTTCTATTTAAAAAAAGCTATAGCTACTACTTTCGTCGGGCGCGTAGCTGCTGCCCTCTTCGTACTACCTTGCTCTTTCTTTCTCTGTAGGTATAATCGCTTCTCTAAGGGTAGGATGTTAAATCTATATTAATCGTTGCTCCTCACAGCAAACCCCTGCCTTAGCAAAGATTTCTCTAAACACCGATAAAGTGGAAGCAGGGATTCCGATGATTTACAAAATAAAAAATTACTATAAAATTATAATACTTTTGCAATTCTAATCCTTATTTTGTTTGTGGAAATAGTAACAATATTAAAGGTTTGCCACATAAATTAATTGTTATGGTAATTTTGCAATTAAGTAAATATTTATTTTTTGAATTGGTGTTACACAAATCCGGTCTGTTATGTTTAAATAATATAAATGTTTATTTAAACTGGATAAAAAACATGTATTATATTTTCAATTCCTTGCGGCAACTTTTTATTGAATAATTTGATACAATCTAATCAATATTGATCCTAGATTAGAAGTAAACTGCATTAACTGATTCTATGTACAAAATAACTCCATAAATTTGTACTAAATTTGTACTATTATTCTAAACTTTTTCTTTTCTCTACAAATGTGAAACTTGTAAGGTTGCAGTATTTAAATAAAAATTCTGCTATTATTTTGCAAGGATAAAAATCAAATAATTTCAGAATTTATTAAATTGATCTCTTGAATGTGGAATGCTTGCAATGTTAAAATAAATCGAATTTAACCGATAAAGATTATATAATTTCGAATTAAAAGCCTTTAATGATACGCAATAATGATACGAAAGATACGAGACAAAGTAATTTTGGTTTTATTTATTAAAATAATATGTAATCTATCGAAAATTCAAATTTTGAGCCAAGTGACGCGAAATACAGGGAAAAATTTTGGAAGAAATTTCAGCTTTTAAACATTCCTGCAAAATTGCGTTAAACCATTTTTCAATAGAAGTCGTCGTTTTTAATTTATTTGTCGAAATAAATATGCATATTCAAACATATAAAATGCCAATTTTAAGCCAAAAGACGCGAAATACGTTAAAGTCTAATGAAAATATTGTACCTTTCGTATTGTGATGTTATCTCAGAAAACAAATATACATTTAAAAATGTCTGTTGAAAATCGTGCTCGAAGCGCAAGCGTCGCGATTAGAATCTACCTCAAAGCCTACAGAGCTTTGAGGAATGTAATCTTCAATTATACTTAATTAGGTAGAAAATTCAGACTGAGGATGCAAAAAAAACTGGTATCTGAAAGAGATTTTTCCGGTAAAGTTTACATTAAGCATTCTGAATGCAAAAAAATAAATATCCGGGCGGAATGTGCGGGGTAACCCATTAGTGACACTAGTTTGCCATAGCCGCGTATTAGCTGCGTTCGGCGTCGAACGTCATACTCTGTCTCTTTCTTTCACAGTAAAACGCGCAGAGAGAAAGAGACAGAATATTGCGTTACGCGTCCATGCAGAACTGGTGTGAGTGCGAAGCTCACACTTAGATCTCGTAGTTCGCTGTGCGTGTGACGTACTGGACCGTCACGTGTCGTAATTGAATGAACAGGTGTAGTCAATCTTTAGTAGTTATCCGCGCGCATATTCAAATAGATATAGAATATGATT
>NC_046665.1:32035481-32037532 GCF_010883055.1 Belonocnema kinseyi | reverse complement strand
TAATTTTTAAAGTGTGGTTGGCACGCCACGCTCGGGAAGTTTTGAACTCTACGTAAGTTTGATTTTGCACATATGTGTGTGTGTGTTTCTGGCACCGAAAAGTAACGGATTTTAGTGAAGCCCATGCATTACAGATTGGTCTCCTTATATCTATTCTCCAGGTTCGAACCTTTCGACACGTGCAACAGTGTCCCTAATCTTGGGAACTTTTTAAACTGCGCTTACGTACCGCCAACAACCCAATTGGTCACTGTAAGCGTGCTGATTTTGAATTATATAAATATTCAGATTTAATATTTATGATAAATAATGATCGGAAAATGCTTCCAAAGTAATTCCTTAACCCTAAATTCGAATTTTGGAGTAACTGATGAAAAAATAATGCAATTTTCATGCAAAAAACGTTATTAATTCTGACTTCAGAAAAAAATTTTGTTAATATAGCATTTTAAATGTTTCAAAATGTTAATAAAAATGTAATAAGAGGTTTTAATTTTGAGAAAAAATATTCATTTTAATAGTATAAATATGATTTGATTATTTGTATACAATATTATATATTTTTAAATATTTATACAATAATTCATTAGTAATTGTAATGCAGATCTTCTTTAAGTTATTAAAAGAATGTATGATATAACATTTATCAGTGCTGTAATTAATTATTCTTAATTCATTTCTGGTAATTTTAGTGATTTTATTTTAAGTCACATTGTCGGAAATAAACAAAAATTTATTTTTAAAACACGACAGGGACGAGATTAATCATTGGGACAAATAAAAATGATTTATTTCTCTGAACTCAGAATTCATAACGTCTTTTTCATTCAAATCTAATTTTTTGTATCTGTTACTCCAAAATCTTATTTTGTGATAAGAAAAATTCTATTTGAGCATTTTTCAATCATCATTTATTGTAAATATTAAATCTGAATGTTTATATTATTCAAAATCAGGGCGCTAAAAGTAACGAATCGGGTTGTCGGCGCGACGCAAGCGTAGTTTAAAAAATTCCCAAGAGTAGGGACTCTGACGTGACATACCCCTGTCCATGATCTAATAAATACATGGGATAGCCACTTGAGGGCCCCGTTTCGTTCAAGTCACGCAACCTCCTAATTTCACCATTTTGTTAGTATGACCGCGCAGTTTAAGTTTGACGCATAGCACTGTACGACGAACTGTTATAGAAAAATCAGTACGTAGAAAAACATATCATAAGAAATATATATATTAAAAATTTGTCATAAGGACAACCGCAGGATTTCGCCGGGAGCGGGTGCTAATGTGAAAAATTGCACCCGCTCCCAGTGAAATCGTGGTAAAATTTCAGCCACAACAACGTCTCGCCAACGTGAGATAGTTGGTTACAGTCTGTAACGGAATTCATACAACGATCCGGCAAAAGTTTCGTGCACCCTGAGAACACGGAGTGATCCAAGGACTACCGCCTTTTGCATTTTTTCCGCAAGTGTTTTAGCATATTGTTGACACCCAGGGATGCTTTTCAGGCTATTAACGAGTGAAAGCTTAGCACCTCCAAGAGCGCCGATGATAAGGGCGATTAGGTTAACAGAATATTCCGGGTACAATTGTTGCAACTCCCTTATAAGGTCTCTATACCTCTCCTTCTTTTCATTCTCCTTGGCTATGATGTTTTTTTCAGCTGGTGCCGAAAATTCGATAACGAACATGGTTCGCTTCTAGAAATCAAGAAGAACCATGTCTGGCCTCGAGTGTGTAACAGAAACAATTTTGGGGAATATAAAGTTCCAGTACATGCGGAACTTCTCATTCTCGACAATTGACTCGATTTCCCTGGGAGGATTTAGAGCACCGATATTAAGGTTGATGCCGCAAGAGTGACAGCGATGGTAATAAAGTACTCTTAGTGCCGCATTGTGCCTTTGGATGTAGGTCGTTCCCGCATGAGTTGGACAACTAGATAATATGTGAGCTAAATGCTCGGGGTGGCATGGCACGCTCTGTAACTATCATCGGGAATGTCTTGGCTCAAAATGTGGTGAGGGTATGTTAAGGTGGAAATGACA
>NC_046665.1:32032040-32035381 GCF_010883055.1 Belonocnema kinseyi | reverse complement strand
CAATTATTTTATTTAATTAATTTCAATTCAATTAAAATTTCAATTAAACTCTAATTAAATTTTGAATAAGATCGGCGTTCGCGCCGTAACCCCAGGTGGGATGTTACATGCGAACTACGAGATCTGATAAAAACGCGCTGTGGGCGTGCTCAAGTTCGCGAGCCGCGCACCATTAGACTGCCCACGAGGCAGGCGGTTTTTTTAAGGAAGAAGCAGTTAAGGAAAAAGCATTAAGCGTTGAGGTAAAGTAATTATAATTCAAAAACACATTTTCAGTGTTCACTTTTTCTCCCTGTCATTAAAAAAATACGATCACAAAAAAAACAACAAAAAGTAAAAAGTAATTCAAGTAAAAATGCTGGGGGTTCTCTCGGCATGCAAGAAAATGGAGATTGGCAAGGATTTAATGAAAACTCAATCATTTCTTATATGTAACCCCTACCGATCTTCATTTGTTTGCATTCCGAAACTACACTCATTATTTTTAACTGGACCACTTTTTACCCTTTGTTTTTTTCTGTAATGGTGGATTAATTTATTATTAGGTTAATTACACCTAATACAAATTTTGTTCAAATTATTATAATCAGCTCGTTTCCGTGTCACCCAGGAGGTATAGCTACGACTCGTTTTTTTCCGTTGTTCCCCGTGTATTCGGTTCACAGGCCTAACCACCCTGCCATTCAGAAAATAAAATGGCAGATTAATTTCTTATTAAGTGTATTAGACCTAATACGAATTTTATATTCTCTTTATTCAAATTTATGTTTTTTTACATTCTCATCCTAATGAGAAGCTATTGTTTTATGTAAAATTTCACTTTTTCGTTTTTCATACAATTCACACGTTTTGAGACCCCTTGAGTCAGAAAAAACGATTTTTACGAATGTGTCTGTAATCTGTAGTTTATATCGTGTAGGTATGATTACTTTCGAAAGATTTCTCAGATTGGATTCTGCTTTGTCACACATTTTTAAGGTCTGAAAAGAAAGAACGAGTTCGTAAACCAGGTATTTTTAATGAAAATTCAAAAAGTGAGCGCAATTTCAAAATATTTACAGACTATTTTCTTCAATATTTAAAAATTCGATGTACGGCTATTTATAGTACTCGGAAATTCGTAAAGTTTATTCTAATGACTTTTTCAATAGAAAGAAAATGATCAGAGTTATAGCATTTTCTAAATAAAAAAAATGAACCAAAAGGACCATTTTCAGCCAAACAACGCATTGTATAAAAAAATTCAAGAGAAGAGAAACGTTGATTTTTAAATGTCTGGCAAGATTGTCATGACCACTTTTTGAATTTTGTTGAAAAGTAGAAAATTTAAATTTTGATCATATAAAAAATAATGCAAAATCAAAAATTCCATTTTTTCGTTTACCTGTGCAAGATACAAAAAATGAATTAACTAAATTTGCATGCCGTGAAGTGATCTAAAAATTTGTCATTAATCACTATTCAACAGGATGCGTAGTTTTTGTTTTTAGTCAAACTAAAAAAAATCAACTTTAAAAATAAAAAATTAAAGTTTAGGGCAAACGACACAAGCTATGAAAAAAATAAATAGACAAAAGTTGCTCTTCCAAAAAATAGCGAAAACTCATTCGAATTTGTCATGAATATTTGTTTAATAGGAGACATAGTTTTTGTTTTAATCGTAAAAAATAATACTCAAAATTTAAAAATTCAATTTTTCGAGAAACGAATCAAGGTACCACTTAAAATTCACAGGCTAAAGTTTTTACCACAAGAAGATCTATGAATTTGTTATTAATCATTTTTCGATAGGACGAGTAGATTCTATTTCAATCGTCAAAAATAGTGTACAAAGTTAAACAATTTTTTTTGAAAAACGACACGCAAGAGACGAACAAAATTGAAAGACAAAAGTTTTCTGAACAAAAACTGCCTACAAGTTTGTTATAAACTCGGGTTATAAAATATATTAAAAGTGAAAAAAGGAACTTTGGGGAAAAAACAAAAACAAGATACCAAACATTTTATTTAACAAGATTTTTCGTCTAAATTACATCTGCATTGAATATTAACCGATTAGATTTATAGAAAAATGACACCAGTTGCAGTAACATGTTTAATAATAAGTTTTATTTTAATAGAATGCGCTTTTTTTAATGATAAAAATAAGACAATAAAAATACTTTTGTTGCAATACTAATGCATATTATGAATGCTAATAATGTAAATTTATTGAAATGATCAACATTGTTCAGGGTGGCTAAGAATCAAATTGAAGGCAAAATAAGAAACAAATATTAAAATAATCATCAAAAAGGAGATTTGTACTTTATTTTTCAATATCTGAATAAACAGCCCCAGACAGAGGTACAGAAATAAATATAATATACATTTCATACAATAGAATTCAACATAATGTAGAAAAGTTCGCACTTTTAACGACATAAAATGCGAGCGTGAGATACGTGATGACAATGTGTTCGTTAAAGCCATAGGAGCTTTAACACAAGAGAATTCACAATCACCAAATTAAAGTTCTTGATGGTTTGATTTGAAATTCACTCGAACTTCTTCTAAAGAATTATTTATAACGACACTTCATCTATTCGTGCTTCATAATTCTAAGTTTTCGCCTTTTCCTCGAGTGGTTTTGTTCTTCTTCTTCCACTCCTTTCGCAGGCCTCTTTTGACTTTTTGCCTGATGGTCACGTTTCTTGGCAGTCTCTCTTTTCTTAGCGGCTTTGACTTGTCTCTTCTTACTTTTATCTTCGTTTGCTGCTCTATTCGCTAAGGTACAATGTTTGTGGATTTTTGCAGTGAATAATGTATATGTTGCAAATTCTCGGTGATCCTGACAAGGTCCTTTCGAATACAATTCTGGATCCACTTCATGCATTTCGCGTTTAGCATCCTCAATTAATGATTTTCTCAATCCATGAGACATTTCTTTTTTCTTACCGAAGTTCTTAACAAACGTTTTCAAGTTAGCTGTTGCTACGTTGCGGAACTTCTCCGTAGGCCTGGCAAGCAAATTAATTTTGTAAGCCTTATAATCTGCTTCATATTCTCGGTACTCTATGTATTGATCATTGAGGTCTCCTTCCGCATCTGGAGCTTTCTGCATATCTTCCAAGCATCGATCACATTTGAATTTCTCCATAGTTTTGAACGCTGTATATCTGCATGCTCTCACTCCTTCTCCCATTCTGAACCGTACAACCCTACTCCATTTTTCTTCCTTTTTTAACCAATAGCTCTAGCTCTATGTCCTGCTACTCCATAACCCCTTCTCGAATATTACACACCCTTCTCATTTTTCTCCTTTCTTCCTCCCATTTTGAATTTCCCACATTACCTCTCGC